>NC_091957.1:16785289-16787789 GCF_031021105.1 Erythrolamprus reginae | reverse complement strand
GCCGGGATTGATGCTGATCGGTCTTTGATTGACCTAATTAGGTTTCTTGTGTGAAGCCCCGAACCTGAGTTAGTAAACCAGGATTGCTATCGTTACTAGAGATGATTTGATTCCCCCAATCTTCTCTCTCCACCATCACCTCTATATATAAGAAAGGTACCTCTGCCTAAGAGCGCCTCTACTTATGAACTTTTCTAGATAAGAACCGGGCGTTCAAGATTTTTTTGCCTCTTCTCAAGAACCATTTTCCACTTACAAACCCGAGCCTCCGAAACTGTAACCGGAAAAGGCGGGGAGAAGCCTCCTTGGGGCCTCTCTAGGAATCTCCTGGGAGGAAACAGGGCCGGAAAAGGCAGGGAGAAGCCTCCGTGGGGCCTCTCTAGGAAGCTCCTGGGAGGAAACAGGGCCGGAAAAGGCAGGGAGAAGCCTCCTTGGGGCCTCTCTAGGAATCTCCTGGGAGGAAACAGGGCCAGAAAAGGTGGGGAGAAGTCTCTGTGGAGCCTCTCTTGGAATCTCCTGGGAGGAAACAGGGCTGGAAAAGGCGGGGAGAAGTCTCTGTGGAGCCTCTCTTGGAATCTCCTGGGAGGAAATTGGGAGGAAATCCCAATCACATGCATTATTTGCTTTTACATGGATTCTTATGGGAAAAATTGCTTCTTCTTACAAACTTTTCTACTTAAGAACCTGGTCACAGAACGAATTAAGTTCATGAGTAGAGGTACCATTGTATCTACTATATAGTATGTCAAGGTTTGTGGGTGGGGGACAAGGGATGTAAACTTTCAACTGGGTGGGAAACTCAGATTCAGGTTAATTGTCAAGATTCCGGGTAGCATCTGAATTAAATCAGAGTCCAAGTCAAAATTTCCAATTTATTTCCGGAGCCATCCTGGCACCCACACCGGGAAACCTGAATCTGAGTTCTCCACCCAGTTGAAACTTGATTGATTGATTGAAAAGGTCTATGGTCTCCTGCTTGAGCAGAGGGTTAGACTAGAAGTCCTCCAAGGTCCCTTCCAGTTGTATTCTAATTGATTGATTGATTGATTGATTGATTGATTGATTGAAAAGGTGTATGTTCTCCTGCTTGAGCAGGGAGGTCAAACTAGAAGGCCTCCAAGGTCCCTTCCAGCTCTGTTCTGATTGATTGATTGATTGATTGATTGATTGATGGATGGATGGATGGATGGATTAGATCTAGGGATCTCCTGCTTGAGAAGGGGGCTGGACTAGAAGACCTCCAAGGTCCCTTCCAGTTGTATTCTGATTGATTGATTGATATGGTCCAGGTTTTCTTGCCTGCACAGCGGTTGGATTAGAAGACCTTGAAGATCCCTTCCAGCTCTATTCTGATTGACAGATGCATTGATTGATTGATTGATTGATTGATTAATATGGTGTAAGCAGAACCTGGGGCAAGTAGACCCCCCTTTCAGCTCACCGCTACCAGTTTGATCGAACCGGTGTGAACCATAAGAATACCACTTCTGTTCCTTCTCTTAAGATCTTAAGAACGTCCTTCTCCACACACTGTAAGGTCTCCTGTTTGAGCAGGGGGCTGGACTAGAAGGTCCCTTTCAACTCTCTTATTCTCTTCCGTGTTAAGAGGGGCACTGGAAGGAGTCAGCCCCCCTTCTCCCCTGCCGAGCCTTCACCCAATCTCTCCACCACCAAAGGCAGGCCTTGACGATGCCTTTGACATTTGTCGGGAGGTGGGGGGGCAGCCTATTACGCCTGGGTTCTTGGCTCCTCTCATCCCCCAAATCTCAGACACCATCGCTGGGATGGATGACCCAAGGCAGATGAACCTATTACCCCCCAGCCGTAAACCTCATTTTGCAAAAAGAAAGCAGCCGCCCGAGCAGGAGATAAGCTGACCCCGGATTGCAAACCGCAGAATTGAATTTGCAGTGGAATGGAAGACCTTAGAGAGAACGGCTTTGTGGGTGGGTGGGGTGGGGATAACGGCAAGGCCCCCTCCCCAGGCAAAAAAAAAAGGAATCTCATCTTTTCTGACCATGAACTATTGGTGAGTTATTTCACTGATGAACTGATCTGGGATTGATGGAATAACTGTATAACAAGAGTTGGAAAGGGACCCTGGAGGTCTTATAGTCCAACCTCCTGTTCAGGCAGGGGGTCTGATAAAAGTGGCGGGTCCATCCTGGAACATAAAGTATAAAATTACAAAATCCGTGGCATATAAAGAAAACTATTATATATGTTTTATATGTGGCATTTAGCTCCAAAATATATTCAAATGCTAATTCGGCTTGTTGGAAATGTAAAAAAGTGTTAGGCACCTTCTTTCAGATGTGGTGGACATGTCCCGAAGGGTTATGTGGTGATCCAGTCTCTTCTCAAAAACCTCCAGCGATGGAACACTCACAACCTCTGAAGGCAAGTCATTCCCTTGTTTAATTGATGTGGGATTATAGAATAAGAAGAGCTGGACGTGACCTTGGACGTCTTCTAGTCCAGCCCCTTGTTCGAGCAGGAA
>NC_091957.1:16677789-16780289 GCF_031021105.1 Erythrolamprus reginae | reverse complement strand
GGGAGGGAGAGAAGAAGAAGGAAGGAAAGAAGGAGGGGAGGGAGGAAGGAGGGGAGGAAGGAGGGAAGGGAGGAAGAAAATGGGAATGAAGAAGGAAGGGAGAAAGGGAGGGAGGGAGGGAGGGAGGGAGGGAGGGAGGGAGGAAGGAAGGAAGGAAGGAAGGAAGGAAGGAAGGAAGGAAGGAAGGAAGGAAGGAAGGAAGGAAGGAAGGAAGTTTTCCCATGAATTATTTTGGCTTACGAAGACAGGACAGAGGGGGCAAGGTCGGAGCCAGCGAATTGATAAAAATGTCGGCGGGACGCTAACCGATTTCCTTTCAACGAGGTTTAAATTTGACTCGAGACAGATTCACGGCGTCTCCAGGCGCACGGCTGCACATTTTTATGCGCTATCCGTCAGACGTTATGAGAAGCCAGACAAGTGGAGAGGGCAAACGTGTCTGTCTTCGGGAAGAGAGAGAAGTGGGGGGGGGGGAATTAAGATGAAGGGGTCTATGGCACCTACAGGCAGGTCCTCGCATTACGACAGCCCATTTAGGGACCGTTGGAGGCGGTCGAGGGCACCGGGAATAAGGGGTGTTTTTCACACCTATGACCGTCATAACATTCAACCTCCGGTCACGGACTCAAAATTCAGATGCTCATGTTTGCAACAGTTGCAAGGGTCTTGATGGAGGGGGCCCCCCTGTTTGCGACTTTCTGACAAGGGGACAGCTGGATTCGCTTAACAACCATGTTAGTAACTTAGCGACGGCTGCAATTCATGGAATAACTTTGGCAAGGAATGGGGTTTTTTTTTATCTTCCTGCCTCTCCTCCTCTCCTTCCTCCTCTTCCTCCTCCTTCTTGTTCTCTACCACTCTTTCTTCTTCCTTGCCTTTTCCCTCTCCTCCTCCTCCTCCTGCTGTTCTTCTTGCTCTACTCCTTGTCCTTCTTCTCTTCCTCCTTCTCCTTATTCTACCCCACCTCTACTCCTCCTCCTTTTCTGTCACGTCATGCAAAGCACCCAGAAATGTCACTCCAAACTACTACTACTACTACTACTTCTTCTTCTTCTTCTTCTTCTTCTTCTTCTTCTTCTTCTTCTTCTTCTTCTTCCTCCTCCTCCTCCTCCTCTTCTTCCCCCTCTCCTTCCCTCCTTCTCCTCTTCCTTTTCCTCCTCTTCTCCTCCTCCTCCTCACCCTATTCACCTTCTCCTCCTCTTCTTCCCCTTCCCCTTCTTCCCTACTTCTCCTCCTCTTCCTCCTCCTATTCTCCTCCTTCTCATTTTCTTCCCCTTCTCCTCCTCCTCTCCTCCTCCTCTTCACACTATTCTCCTCCTCCTCCTCCTCTTCTTCCCCTTCCCCTTCTCCCCTCCCCTCTTCTTCTTCTCTTTCTCTTCCTCCTCCTCCTTTTTTTCTTACAACAGTTCATTTAGTGACTGTTCAAAGTCACAATGGCTCCGAGAAAAACCCTGACATATGACCATTTTTCACACCTAAGGTCCACCACAGCCTCCCCAGGGGTTATGCCATCACAGGGCAACTGACTATATTTATGACGGTTGCAGGTCATGTGACCCCATTTTGCAACCTTCCGACAAGCCAACGAGGAAGCGGATTCACTTTAGAAGGGAGGCAGGAAACATGGGAACATAGAAGACTGACGGCAGAAAAAGACCTCATGGTCCATCTAGTCTGCCCTTATACTATTTCCTGTATTTTATCTTACAATGGATATATGTTTATCCCAGGCATGTTTAAATTCAGTCACTGTGGATTTACCAACCACGTCTGCTGGAAGTTTATTCCAAGGATCTACTACTCTTTCAGTAAAATAATATTTTCTCATGTTGCCTTTGATCTTACCCCCAACTAACTTCAGATTGTGTCCCCTTGTTCTTGTGTTCACTTTCCTATTAAAAACACTTCCCTCCTGGACCTTATTTAACCCTTTGGCATATTTAAATGTTTCGATCATGTCCCCCCTTTTCCTTCTGTCCTCCAGACTATACAGATTGAGTTCATTAAGTCGTTTTATGCTGAAGACCTTCCACCATTCTTGTAGCCTGTCTTTGGACCCGTTCAATTTTGTCAATATCTTTTTGTAGGTGAGGTCTCCAGAACTGAACACAGTATTCCAAATGGGGTCTCACCAGTGCTCTATATAAGGGGATCACAATCTCCCTCTTCCTGCTTGTTATACCTCTAGCTATGCAGCCAAGCATCCTACTTGCTTTTCCTACCGCCTGACCAAACTGCTCACCCATTTTGAGACTGTCAGAAATCACTACCCCTAAATCTTTCTCTTCTGAAGTTTTTGCTAACACAGAACTGCCAATACAATACTCAGATTGAGGATTCCTTTCCCCCAAGTGCATTATTTTACATTTGGAAACATTAAACTGCAGTTTCCATTGCTTTGACCATTTATCTAGTAAAGCTAAATCATTTACCATATTACAGACGCCTCCAGGAATATCAACCCTATTGCATACTTAGAGTCATCGGCAAATAGGCAATCCTTCCCTACCAAACCTTCCCCTATGTCACTCACAAACATATTAAAAAGAATAGGACCCAGAACAGACCCTTGTGGCACACTGCTTGTAACCTGTCTCTGCTCAGAATACTCGCCATTAACAATAACTCTCTGGTCATAAAGGTCATAAAGTGAGTCAAGGCTCACCTCACAACAGCCTCACTCAGCAATTTTAGGCTCAGTTGTGGTCTTAAGTGGAGGACTATTAGCATGGACTCTTGTCCAAAAACCTGACCTGATATTTTAGTCTTGTGGGGGGGAGGGGGGGAGTCCAGCCCAAGTTCTTGGTGGAAGGCAGATATAATTGCTATTCTGCCTCTGTTGTTTTCCAGGGAAGATGACGAATATAGCAGCCTTGAATCAATTTCTTTTAAAGCAAATTGACTCCTGCTTTCCCTCCGACCGACAATTTATAGGCAACAAACAAGTATTGGCACATTTATCAAAGAAAACATGCAGCTTAAATTACCGTTAAACTAGCAGCTGGCTATCAATAGCTAAAGAGCCGCAGCTATTTTTGCTGCGAAGATCAAGGTGGGTTTAAAGAAAAAAGAAAAAAATTGCTCAGTGAGATCTCAAGGGTCTTCCTTGATGGCCATCCCAACACCAGCACCTGCCTTTAGACCAGCGGTTCTCCCCCTTTCTCATGCTGCGACCCCTTAATACAGTTCCTCGTGTTGTGGTGATCCCCAACCATAAGTCTAGCGCCAATTGTCCCAACAGAGCTCTAAGCTGATTGGAAGGTTGGGAACCACTGCTTTGGACGATGTAGGTAGTGTATCTATGCAGTTGCGTAGATGGAATGTGCCAGAGAGACAAATAAATTGGGCTGGGAAGGGTTGCCTGGAAATTCTGTGAGAAGGAGGAGGAGAAAAAGGGAAAAGAAGAAGAGGAGGAGGAGGAAGAAGAGGAAGGGGAAGGGGAGAAGGAGAAAGGAAGAAAAAAGGAGAGGGAGAGGAAGAAAAAGAGGAGGGGTAGAACAAGAAAAAGGATGTGAAGAATGACAAGGAATAAGAAGAAGCAAGTAGGAAGAAGAGGAAGAGGAAGAAGAAGAAGAGGAGGAAGAGAAGGAGGAGGAGGAGGAGAATAAGAAGAGGAGGAGGAAGAGGAGGAGAAGAAAGAAGAAGGAGGAGGAAGAGAAGGAGAAGAAGGAGGAGGAGAAGGAGAAGGAGGAGGAGGAGAATAAGAGGAGGAGGAGGAGAAGGAAGGAGAAGGAAGAGAAGGAGAAGGAGAAGGAGAAGGAGAAGTAGTAGTAGTTGTTTGGCGTGACATTTCTGGGTGTTTTGTGTGACATGACACAATTCTATTGCGATGTGAACAGGTGGGGAAGGTAAGTAGAAAGCACCCGACACACACACAAACACACACACACACACACTGCAAACGCTTGTCAGCTCGGCCGTAGAGGTAATTCAAAGCCAGCATCTGGCCTGTGCAATCCCTCCTCCCAAATGCATCTGTAGCTTTTTTTAATGAGGTTATCCCCTGGGAATGTCAAGAGTGGAGAGAGGGGGGAGAAAGCTTTCCCGGAGGGCAAACGGGAGCATTTGGACCTTCTCGGGAACGCAAATCGCTGGCTCGGCAGCTTTTCTTCCATTGTACAATTCACAACTCTCCTGTTGCACACCATCGGGGGTGTGGTTAAGCCACATACCAGGGTGAAGGTGCCTTTCCTGCATCCTTGCCAAATGTTGGTCTGGCCAGGTAGGCTGGCCAGAACAACCCAGCCAAATAAAGTAATCCTCATTTATTGCGAAGCAGTGTTAACGGGACCATGCAGGTCTGAAAGTACAATTCTCCCGCTGTCTCCTTTACAGCCTGAGAAACTAGGGAGAATCCTTGCTGAGCTTCTTGCCTTACCCGTTGTTCGGTTGTGGGCTAAACTGTCTCTTATCTTGTAGGACCGTTAGTGTTTCCTCCAGAGCTTGCTCCTTCCTTCCTTCCTTCCTTCCTTCCTTTTTTCCTTCCTTCCTTCCTTCCCTCCCTCTCCTCCTTTGCTCCCTTCCCTCTCCTTTTATCCCTCCCTTACTTTCCTCCCTCCCTTCCTTCTTCTCCTTCCTTCCTCTTTTCTTTCCTTTCCTTCCTCCCTCCCACCCTTCCTTCTTTCCTTCCTTCCTCATTCCCATTTCCTTCCATCCTTCTCTTTCTTCCTCTCCTTCCTTTCTCCCTTTCTTCCCTCCCCCTCTCCTTCCTTTCCTTTCCTTCCCTCCCTCCCTTCCTCCCTCCCTTTCTTCCTTCCTCTCCTTCCTTTCCTTCCCTCCTTTCTTCCTTCTTCCCCGTCCTTTCTCTATTCCTTCTTCACTCTCTCCCTGTCCACCCCTCCCTCCCTCCCTCCTTCCCTCCCTCTTCTCCTTTTAAATAGGTTTTATTTTGCTTTCTCCTTGTTATAATTACTTGGGCCCTAATGGTCTTAATCCCAAGAAAACCCTAGCAGGGCTCCAGCAAATATTAGACTTAATTCAAATTAGCATAGCTTTACGTTCTTGCCGTGTTTTATAAATTGCAGTCCAACTCGCGACCTTTCCCGGTTATCTGACTTACTTAAAGCATTTGGATCGCCCGTTGCAAAATTAATTGTGATTTTTATAGAATCCTTTCTGCGTTTGAAGAGCCGGCCGTACTCTGCGGTTTTACTCCCCGTGATTGTAAATCTTTCTTTCTTTCTTTCTTTCTTTCTTTCTTTCTTTCTTCTCTTTTTTAAGCAATCGAAACCAACTTTTTCAAGGGAACTTTGGAAAGAGGGTAGCTTCACCAGAGCCAGGGGGGTGCTTAGAAGCCCCCCTTCCGATATTTTCCACATGTTACCTAAGTTGACATCTGCGCGAACACAATCTTTGGCCTTTATGAGCTGCCTTGGGTAGGCTACACAAGTCCCCGACCGTCCACTGCTAGTAATAATTGTCCGTGCAAAATGATGCATTAATAGGACATTAGCAATATGGCATGCCAACGTGGCAGAACGTCCTGGTAACATTAAGATATACCCTGGAATGGAAATATCTTCGGTATCTGGATTTCAACTTTTCTTCACCCCTATTTAGCCAAAGATCGAGGGGGTCTTGCATTAGAGGTCATCATGATTAGACCAGAATTTAGGAAGGGGCTAGTTATACAGTGGTACTTCTACCTAAGAACGCCTCTACTTACGAACTTTTCTAGATAAGAACCAGGTGTCCAAGATTTTTTTGCCTCTTCTCAAGAACCATTTTTCAGTTACAAACCCGAGCCTCCAAAACTGTAACCAGAAAAGGCAGGGAGAAGCCTCCGTGGGGCCTCTCTAGGAATCTCCTGGGAGTAAACATGGCCAGAAAAAGCGGGGAGAAGCCTCCGGGGGGGCTCTCTAGGAATCTCCTGGAAGGAAACAAGGCCGGAAAAGGCAGGAAGAAGCCTCTATCGGGCCTCTCTAGGAATCTCCTGGGAGGAAACAGGGCCGGAAAAGGTGGGGAGAAGCCTCCGTGGGGCCTCTCTAGGAATCTCCTGGGAGGAAACAAGGCCGGAAAAGGCGGGGAGAAGCCTCCCTGGGGCCTCTCTAAGAATCTCCTGGGAGGAAACAGGGCTGGAAAAGGTGGGGAGAAGCCTCTGTGGGGCCTCTCTAGAAATCTCCTGGGAGGAAACAGGGCCAGAAAAGGCGGGGAGAAGCCTCCCTGGGGCCTCTTTAGGAATCTCCTGGGAGGAAACCGGGCCTCCACCCTTCCTGTGGTTTCCCCAATGGCACGCATTATTTGCTTTTACATTGATTCCTATGGGAAAAATTGCTTCTTCTTACAAACATTTCTATTTAAGAACCCGGTCACGGAACGAATTAAGTTCGTAAGTAGAGGTACCACTGTATCTGGATTTCAACTTTTCTTCATCCCTATTTAGCCAAAGAGTAAGGGAGTCTTGCATTAGGAACCCTCATGATCAGACCAGAATTTAGGAATGGGCTGGTTATAATGCCATTGGTCAAGTCTGCAGATTGCCCCAAAGACAGCAGAGAAGGGAAATTGGCTTCGGGGATAGTTTTAAGATTCAGGAGGTGAAATATGGAGGTAACAATATTCATGAAAACCTCCAGTGATGGAGCACTCACAACTTAAGCAGTTCCACTGATGGATTGTTCTCACTTGTCAGGAAATTCCTCCTTAATTCCAGGTTGATTGTCTCCTTGATTAGTTTCCACCCATTGCTTCTTGTCCTGCCTTCTGATGCTTTGACTCCCTCTTCTTTGTAGCAACCCCTGTGTTGTGGTCAGCTCTGGCCCAGCTCCTGCCCCAAGAACTGTGGATGTGGGGGAGACATCCACCTGCTGCAGGCCTGTTTTGCCCCCGGTGGAATCTGCTGATGAAGGCTCCTCTGACCAAGAAGACATGAGTGACAGGGAGGAGGAGAATGGGGCAGACAGCTCAGAAGGAGATCAATTATCTAGCTCCTCCTTGGATTCAGAACAAGAGTTAATGATACAGCCACACATGCGGAAAGCGATGCAGAGGCAACAACAACTGAGAGATTATTATCAAAGAAAATGAGGCCACCTGTGGTTGGGTGGGGCTGTGGTAATTAGTGAGGCTGCTAATTAGGGTCTTGAACGGGGATGGCAAACCTTTTTTTCCTCGAGTGCCAAAAGAGCGTGCACACACGCTATCACTCATGCGTGAGTGCCCACACCCATAATTCAATGCCTGGGGAGGGCAAAAACTGTTTCTCCACCCTTTGGAGGCTAGAAACGGCTTGTTTCCCAACTTCTGGTGGGCCCAGCAGGCTCATGTTTTATTTATTTATTTATTTATTTATTTATTTATTTATTTATTTATTTATTTATTTATTTATTTATTTATTTATTTATTTATTTATTCAATTTTTATGCCGTCCTTCTCTTTAGACTCAGGGCAGCTTACAACATGTTAGCAATAGCACTTTTTAACAGAGCCAGTGTATTGCCCCCACAATCCGGGTCCTCATTTTACCCACCTCGGAAGGATGGAAGGCTGAGTTAACTTTGAGCCGGTGATGAGATTTGAACCATTGACCTTCAGATCTACAGTCAGCTTCAGTGGCCTGCAGTACAGCACTCTACCTGCTGCACCACACCGGCTCTTCTTTTGTCCTCCCCAGGCTCCAAAGGCTTCCCTGGAACCAGGGGAGGGTAAAAACGCCCACTCCCATCCTCCCAGAGGCTCTCTGGAAGCCAGAAACACCCTCCCAGAGCCTCTGTGTGAGCCAAAAATCAGCTGTCCAGCACACAAATGCACATTGGAGCTGAGCTAGGAAAACGGCTCGCGTGCCAGCAGATATGGCTCCATGTGCCACCTGTGGCACGCGTGCCATAGGTTCGCCATCACTGGCCTAGAATTTGAGTCTCTCTCTAGATTCTTGAGCCTACCTGTGGACTATTAATCTGGTTATCGTCTGCAAATAATAGATAAAAATACAACTTCAACAACAGCCAGGGTGGCGCAGAGGGTCCTTGGTTGATGGAATTCCCTTCCAGAAGAGGTCGTGACAGCTGTCAGCCTGGAGAGCTTCAAGGCAGGTTTGGACAGATTCATGGATGCCAATTGTATCGGTGGTTATTGAAACGGATGTCCAAGTGCCGCCTCTATGTTGGTGGAGGCAGGCAGGATTCCCTTGGGTCCCATTTGTTGGCAGTCAAGGGAAAGGGAGGGTTTTGCCTTCTCTTTCTGCTCAAGATCCCCATGGACAATTGGTAGGCCACTGTGTGACACAGAATGCTGGACTCGATGGGCTTTGGCTTCATTCAGCATGGATCTTCCTATGTTCTTAGGTTCTTAAAATGCACTCCTTATGGACGATTCTGGTGTCGATTCGTCCACGAGACTGGATGACATCAATCAACCTGCAGGAGGCCTACCTCCATGTCCCGATACACCTGGACTATAAGCGATTTCTCAAATTTTGCCTGGAAGGACACCACTTCCAATACAGGGCAATGCCTTTCGGACTTTCATCAGCCCCACGGACGTTCACCAAACTGCTCGATGTATTAACGGCACACCCGCTCATTACACCTCATGGCGTACCTGGACGACATCGTCATCGTCATCACGGTCAACGCCCTACAGCTGCACATCCGCGACGCCCTCGGAAGGTACTCCGGTAGCACCAGTGTGCCTACGGTCCCTGCCCAAACGTCCCCTTTTCTTTTTATCCGTATTCATTTCATGTATTCCAATCCTGCTTCTACGCACTCTGTGATACGTGCTTGACTAAATAAATAAATTAAAATAAATCCGAAAAGTTCCCTTCCACCAAATCACTGATGGTGATCGATGGACGAAAAGGACGCCAACAGGCAATTCCCTGTGAAGGGTCATCATTTCCACATTCAGGAGGCGCTTTTAATCTCTTGTCGTTGCCATCTCAAGATTGGGTTGAGCCGCCATTGACCGGGGTTTTTTTTTTTTTCAAAATGGCCCGGAGAGATAAATTCCCCCCAATCTGCGGCTCATCCTTTGGCCTCATAAATGTGAGAGATTTTTTATTTTCGGCATGGAGGGGGGAAGAGAAGGAGGGAGGGATAAGAGACCTCCACCGTGGGAACGTGCGCGCCGGTTCAGAGAAGGCGGCTTCGGACGGCATGTTGCATTCAACGTCGAAGCCAAGTGTCACCTTGCATTCATCCTGGATGTTTCCCAGGGGAGCCGCACAAGTGTTCTCCCTTTCCTGCCATTGCGGCGTTTGCTGACAATATGGAAAGACGGATCAGGCTGTCAAAGCTTCCCCTCTGGCTCACAAGCCTCTCCGCGAAGTCATTCATAAAATAAACATGTTCGCCAGCCGGCTGTCGGCTGATAAGAAGCTAATGTGGGATGAGCGGTAGAGTCAGAATCCGTTCTGTCATCCTTGAGTCGCCCTGTTCTCTGTCGTCCCCGCAGCCTCGCCTCCCCCTCCCCCCCGTTTGGCCTCTGACCGGAGGAATGTACCCCTCTGTTCCCCCACAGGAGGAATTGGGGAGGGGTTTTTTTGGGGGGTGGGGGAGGTGAATGTTATGGGGGGTGGAATGGTCCTTCCAATGACCATACTATCAGGCTTGCAAGAATAGTCCAAGAAAGAAGAACCCGTAGAATGCTTAATTATTTTATTCTGCATTGACAGAATTTTGCAAATCTGAAAATCTCTCCCACCCCCACTTTGCATCCCAAGAAACTAGGGAGGGTCCTTTCGGAGCTGATCCCCATGCCCTTTTCCTTCTGAAGGCTCAGCTGCCTTTTATCTTTTTGTCTGAAATGCTTCTCCTGTCTCCAAAGGTCATCGCAGCAGCAAAATCTTGCAAGTCTGAAGATACCTGAAGATGCCAAAAGGCTCTACTTGTATGAACTACATTATCCATGTTTTTACATGTATAGTTTTCAGAGTTATTGTTTGCCAAAGTGTTGGTTTACTGTGTTTTGTAAGAAGCTGAGCAAATTTTGTAGCATTGGAGAAGTAATGTATGAGTATACTCATTCATTCATTCATTCATTCATTCATTCAATTCGATTTGATACCTATCCCCCCCTTCTCTTTACAGCCAAAGAAACTAGGGAGGGTCTCTTCTGAGATGATTCCCACGCCCCTTTTCCTTCTCAGAGCTCAGCTGCCTCTTATCTGACCTTGGCTAGTTTGTTGTTCTGTCTCTCCGGGTCATTCCCACAGGCCATTACAATAGCTCTGCCCCCTTATCTTTATAGCCGAAGAGACTAGGGAGGGTCTCTTGTGAGATGGTTCCTGTTCTCCTTTTCCTCCTGAGGGCTCAGTTGCCTCTTATCTGACCTTCTCTAGTCTGTGGTTCTGTCTTCTGTCTCTCCGGGTCATTCCCATAGGCCATTACAATAGCTCTGCCCCCTTATCTTTATAGCCGAAGAGACTAGGGAGGGTCTCCTGTGAGATGGTTCCTGTTCTCCTTTTCCTCTTGAGGGCTCAGTTGCCTCTTATCTGACCTTCTCTAGTCTGTGGTTCTGTCTTCTGTCTCTCCGGGTCATTCCCATAGGCCATTACAATAGCTCTGCCCCCTTATCTTTATAGCCAAAGAGACTAGGGAGGGTCTCCTGTGAGATGGTTCCTGTTCTCCTTTTCCTCTTGAGGGCTCAGTTGCCTCTTATCTGACCTTGTCTAGTCTGTGGTTCTGTCTTCTGTCTCTCCGGGTCATTCCCATAGGCCATTACAATAGCTCTGCCCTCTTATCTTTATAGCCGAAGAGACTAGGGAGGGTCTCCTGTGAGATGGTTCCTGTTCTCCTTTTCCTCCTGAGGGCTCAGTTGCCTCTTACCTGACCTTGTCTAGTCTGTGGTTCTGTCTTCTGGGTCATCCCCATAGGCCATTAGAATTAGCCTCCTCGTCTTTATAGCCGAAGAGACTAGGGAGGGTCCTTTTCACTATGTTTCTCATTCCCCTTTTCCTTCTCAGCTGATTCTTCTCTGACCGTAACCTTAGTCTCTGGATCTTTCTTACGCTTATGGACATCAGCGGATGCCACCTGTTACCCGTTACATGTTAGTGAAAAGGGGATTCTCATTAAATTACTCATCTGTGGAAATATAGGGATTGCCATGATAGTTAAGAAGCCTCAGTAGGAAGAGAGAGAATTAACTTCCTAACCTTGAGTGTGGTTCCCACAGTGGATGTGTAACGGGTCGGTGAGAACGACCTTGGGAGACTGGAAGAAAAGCCACAGACCAGGCAGTGGTCATAGAAGAGGCAGCTGAGCACTTAGAAGGAAGAGGAGCATGAGAGATATGCCATCTCTAGGGTTTTGGTTTTTTTTGAAAAGCTGAGATTCTAAATTAGTTAGAAAGTGAATAATGAGCTGGTATGTCAGAGAAAGGGAATTCCATCAGGTCTGTGGGAAAGACCTCAGGAGACAGGAGGAAGAGACACAGACCAGACACTAATCAGATAAGAGGCAGGTGAGCCCTTAGAAGAAAAGGGGCACGGGAAAAATCTCAAAAGGGACCCCCCCTAGTTTCTTTGGTCGTAAAAAGGAGGGGGCAGAAATATTGTCATGGTCCATGGGAAAGACCTTGAGAGACAGGAGGAAGAGACACAGACCAGACAATAATCAGATAAGAGGCAGGTGAGCCCTTAGAAGAAAAGGGGCACGGGAAAAATCTCAAAAGGGACCCCCCCTAGTTTCTTTGGTCGTAAAAAGGAGGGGGCAGAAATATTGTAATGGTCCGTGGGAAAGACCTTGAGAGACAGCAGGAAGAGACACAGACTAGGCAATAATCAGATGAGAGGCAGATGAACCCTGAGAAGAAAGAGGGGCGTGGGAAGCATCTCAGGAGGGACCCTCCCTAGTTTCTTTGGTCGTAAAGAGGAAGGGGCAGAAATATTGTAATGGTCTGCAAGAAAGACCGTAAGGGACAGGAGGAAGAGACACAGACCAGGCAATAATCAGATAAGAGGCAGCTCAGCCCTCTGAAGGAGAAGTGGGATGGGAAGGAGAAGGGGCCATCCCTAATTTCTTCTTATAAAAATGAAAAGGGAGAGAGGTACTTTCAGATGTCCAAGATTCTGTGATTCTAATATGTGGAATTGGTATTAAAGTGTGTTTCCTGACTGGACTACCTCGCAAGGCTGGCGTGATGGTGCCAAGACACCGCAGCTCAATCCTGCCACTGTCAGGGCTGTCAGCCACCTGGCTTTAACACAGACACAGACACAGATACACACACACACACACACACACACGGACCGTTCCTCTTTCCAGTTCACACAACCGTCCCCCACCAATTTTGCTCCCTCCTTTTTTGCTTCCATCCGCACAACCACCACTAAATCAGGTAAGAGGCCAGCATGGCCCAAACAACCAATTAGCACAAATCAACAAGATTAAATAATTGCTTCATAGTGTTTGAAAATCCATTGCCTCGGCGTACGGCATAATTAAAAGGCGCCTTCGTTGGGAATGCAAATTTTACTACAAGGAGCAAAGGAAAGAAAGGAAGGAAGGAGGGAGGGAGGGAGGGAGGAAGATAGATAGAGAAGAGATAGATAGATAGATAGATAGATAGATAGATAGATAGATAGATAGATACAATGGATGGATATAGATAGATAGATAGATAGATAGATAGATAGATAGATAGATAGATAGATACAATGGATGGGTAGAGAGAGAGAGAAAGAGATAGATAGATAGATAGATAGATAGATAGATAGATAGATAGATAGATACAATGGATGGATAGAGAGAGAGAGAAAGAGATAGATAGATAGATAGATAGATAGATAGATTAGATAGATAGATAGATAGATAGATAGATAGATAGATAGATAGATACAATGGATGGATAGAGAGAGAGAGAAAGAGATAGATAGATAGATAGATAGATAGATAGATAGATAGATAGATAGATACAATGGATGGATAGAGAGAGAGAGAAAGAGATAGATAGATAGATAGATAGATAGATAGATAGATAGATAGATAGATAGGGTAGATGATAATGATAATAATAATAATAATAATAATAATAATAATAATAATAATAATAATTCATTAGATTTGTATGCCGCGCATCTCCAATATGGTAGATAGATACGGTAGATATACACAATGGATGGATGGATGGATGGATGGATGGATGGATGGATGGATGGCTTTGGCAGAAATGCACCAGGTAATATCCAGGTTTCCCTCGGGAATAATTCCAAAGGCCAGGAAGACATCGGTCGAAGTTTGGAGGCTTTGTGTCCACGGGAGGTGGCCAGGGAAATCTTGCAATGTACAGGGCCCTTTTTGATCTGAATCGTTCATGCGGCATCAAGCAAAGCACAGCGTGAAATTTAGCCTGTTTTTCATGTTATTGTCAATGAAGACGTCAAGATGGGAATCTTTCCGTTGGGCAGGGGAAGGAGAGCTAAAGGTGACTCACGGCTACAAGCGATGGATTGATTATGTGCCAGCCAGTCGACGTTGCCTCGTAGTGGACACAGAGATAGATCATCTCTCCCCCACCTTCCTTCCTTCCCTCCCACCCCCACGTCCACTACCTGTCCATCATCCATCTGAGTAGTATCTTTCTCTCATTATACATCCATCCCTCTGCTTGTCTCTCTCCTCTCTGCCTGCCTGCTTATCTATCTATCTATCTATCTATCTATCTATCTATCTATCTAGCTATCTATCTATCTATCTATCTATCTAACATCACTATCTCTATATCTTTATATCTCTAAATCTCTCTATCATCTTTCTCTGTCTCTCATCTCTCTCTCTGTCTCTCTCTATAACTGTCTGCTTTGGTGCTGCAACCCAACAGGACCGACACAGACTTCAGAGGATAATCAGAATTGCAGAAAAAACAATTGCTGCCAATCTGCCTTCCATTGAGGACCTGTATACTGCACGAGTCAAAAAGAGGGCGGGTAAAATATTTACTGACCCCTCACATCCTGGACACAAATTGTTTCAACTCCTACCCTCAAAACGTCGCTACAGAGCACTGCACACCAAGACAACTAGACACAAGAACAGTTTTTTCCCGAACGCCATCACTCTACTAAACAAATAATTCACTCAACACTGTCAGACTTTCTACTAAATCTGCACTTTTATTCTACTAGTTTTTCTCATCATTCCTATCACCCATTTCCTCCCATGTTGACTGTATGACTGTAACTTGTTGCGTATATCCTAAGATTTTTATTAATATTGCTTCTTCATTGCTTGTTTGACCCCTATGACAATCATTAAGTGTTGTACCACATGATTCTTGACAAATGTATATTTTATTTTATGTACGTTGAGTGCATATGCACCAAGACAAATTCCTTGTGTGTCCAATCACACTTGGCCAATAAAAATTCTATTCTATTCTATTCTATCTTTGCTATCTCTATATCTCTCTATCATCTCTGTATCTCTATCATCTCTCTCTCTCTATCATTTCTCTATATATACTGTATATCATCTCTCTCTATCTGTCATCGCTATCTCTCTCTCTATCATCTCTGTCTGTATTTCTCTATCTCTATATATACTGTATCTATCATCTCTATCTATCTATCTATCTATCTATCTATCTCTCTCTCTCTATCTATCATCATCATCATCATCATCATCCTTTATTAGATTTGTATGCCGCCCCTCTCCGAGAATACATCTCTCTCTCTCTCTCTCTCTCTCTCTCTCTCTCTCTATCTATCTATCTATATTTGTATCTTACTCTCTATCTCTATCAGGTATCTCTCTATCTCTATCAGGTATCTCTCTCTCTGTATCAGCTATCTGTCTGTCTGTCTGTCTGTCTGTCTGTCTGTCTGTCTGTCCATCCTCTATCCACACATCTACATGTTCAGGTATCTCTCTCCCCCCTCTTTTTCTCTCTCTCTTTCCCTCCCTCCCTCTATCCCTCTGCCTCTCTGACTGTCCATCTATCCATCCATCTGCCTAGGCACCAATAACACTAAACCTCCATCAAATCTACGACAAAAATTATGGTCCTCTCCTGCTAAGCGGCCTGTTTGTTTCTTGGCCAATCCGAAACCCATTCAATTATTCATCTCCTTCCCCCAGGAGAGTCACAGAAATTCACGTCCTGTGTTGTTTTTTTTTAGGGAATCTCGCAAACATTTGAGAATCTCTGGGCTTTTAAAAAATGGGAACATTTTGAGGTCAACGTTCATTTTCGATTCTATTCTTAGACCTGTTTGTGTTCTATTTTGCTCTGTTGCTTGGCTCTCAACAAAAATACTATACTGGGGCGAATGGTATTTTTTTCAGAATTTTGAGATCCTAAGAGTGAAAAGTTTTCGACGCAAGTCACACAGTTTTTTTCCTACCTGTTCTGGAAAGGGAGGCAGGAAAAAGCCCTTTCTGGCTGGGCCTGCCTGCCTGCCTGGTACCTACCTGCATGGAGAGGTGTTTTTAAATGAGTCCTTTGGGATTGGGCGGCATAGAAGTTGAATAAAATAAATAAATACAATATTTTTTTTCGGTTTTCACCTCCACTGATACTTTTAAGCAACCCTGAGAAGTTTACAGTTCTGTATTAGCAAAAACTTCAGAAGAGAAGGATTTAGGGGTTGTGATTTCCGACAGTCTCCAAATGGGTGAACCGTGCGGTCAGGCACTAGGGAAAGCAAGTAGAATGCTTGGCTGCATAGCTAGAGGTAGAACAAGCAGGAAGAGGGAGATTGTGATCCCACTGTACAGAGCGCTGGGGAGACCCCATTTGGAATAATATTGTGTCCACTTCTGGAGACCTCACCTACAAAAAGAGATGGATCGAATTGAACGGGTCCAAAGACGGGCTACAAAAACGGTGGAAGGTCTGAAGCATCAAACTTATCAGGAAAGACTTCGTGAACTCCATCTGTATAGTCTGGAGGACAGAAGGGAAAGGGGGGACAGGATCAAAACATTTAAATATGTAAAAGGGTCAAATAAGGTTCAGGAGGGAAGGGTTTTTAATAGGAAAGTGAACACAAGGACAAGGGGGCACAATCCGAGGTGCGTTGGGGGAAAGATCAGAAGCAACGTGAGAAAATATTTGACTGAAAGAGTCATAGATGCTTGGAACAAACTTCCAGCAGACGTGGTTGGTAAATCCATAGGAACTGAATTGAAACATGCCTGGGAAAACATATATCCACCCTGTTCTGCCAGCGTGTCTCAACCGCCCGTAATTACAGGGTAATTAGTCCAGGAAGACACACACCACACGATAAAAGGAAAACCCAAAAGTTTTTATAAACAGAAAAACAGAAACAGCTCCCTTTTTAGATGTCAAAGGGATTTTCTGGTACACACAAGGCACAGGTTAAATGCAGTCCAATTGCTCACCCATTAACTGGGAAATTGAGTTCAATTCTAAAGTCCAGAGATTCCACACACACAATCCTGAACAGCAAAAACCACGATCTTGACGAAACAATGAATCAGATAAACTGCCATGAGGCTAAAACACCAGGCTGCACTTTTATCTGTAGCAGTAATTACAGCAGCCCCATCCAATCACAGGTGGCCTCATTTTCTCTTGTAATAATCCTTCAGTTGTTGTCTCCTATGCATCACTCCACGCATGCGTGGATGTGTCATTAATTCTTGTTCAGAATCCAGAGATGATACAGATGACTGATCTCCTCCTGGGCTGTCTGCCAAACTCCCCTCTTCCCTGTCACTCACGCTTCCTTGGTCAGAGGAGACTTCGTCGGCAGATTCTACTTGGAGCAAAACAGGCCTGCGTCATGTGGATATCTCCCCCATATCCACCTCCACATTTTTTGGGCAGGAGCTGGGCCAGAGCTAACCACAACACACCCTAAGATAAAATACAGGAAAGAGTAGAAGGGACCAGGATGTCTTTTTCTTCCGTCAATCTTCTGTTTCTATGTTTACTTTATTTGAAGAAACCCATCAGGTTGAGACACAGATCTGGCCAAGTCTAATGATGAGCATCTTCCAATATTTGTGGGGCTTTTTAAGGAGAGTGTGCAGAGTGACCTCTGAGTGGTCAAAGATACACCTACACAGAAGTAACATGGAGTTCTATCAGATCTCCAGCTGACAGCCCATAGATATGAGTAATAGTTTAGTAATACAATCCAGATACATTCAGTCTGTAAAATACTATTTACTTTGGCAAATATCTTAGTCAAGAACAGTCCTCGTCATACGCAGTTAAATCAGTCAATGCATATACAAAAGTCTTACTTGTTCAGCTTACAAATACATAAACCAGCATTTGAACACACAGTTCTAACTACAGCAGTCACAGAAATAGCAGAGAGAGAAACACACCTCTGGCGTCCTCTTGTGGCCATCCGTAACACTAACTCCTAAAGCAAAAGTGTTTCAATACATTTAATGCATACATTGTTGGCTTGTTTTATATATTGCCAAACCCAATCGATTATGTTCATAGTACTAACAGGGCTGCCAAAGTCCCTGAAGGCAGGACAGGCAGCGATGGATGGAAACTAAACAAGGAGAGAAGCAACCTGGAATTGAAGGGGGGAATTTATAGTTTAGTATAGTATTTTTGTTGTGAGCCATCCTGAGTCAGCGAGAAGGGCGACATAGAAATCAAATCAAATCAATCAATCAATAATAATAATAATAATAATAATAATAATTATTATTATTATTATTATTATTATTATTATTAATTAGATTTGTATGTCTCCCTTTTCCTAAGACTCGGGGCGGCTCACAACAAAAATTTAAATTTACGGCACTCAGTGCCCCAGGAATCATGCGATCCCCTTTTGGGATCCCCTCTGACTAACCAAGTCAACGAGGAAGCCACTTAACAAGTACTGTATATTGGTAAATTAACAATGGCAGTGATCTGCTTTGCAACTCTGGTCATAAAATGGGGCAAAATCCACAGCTGACTCGCTGAGCGATGGGAAGTTCGGGCTGGTCGTAAGTCAAGGACTACATGTATTCTTTCCCCAAATATATATATATTTACAAGTGATCCAAGAAGGTAAGGCGAAGGAATTTTCCTGGGATTGAGACATCACGCTACTCTCATGTTCCAAATTTGGGATACCTAATCAAATTAATTGCTTGATGGCAAAAACAGTTGCTCTCCAGGCTGGGTTGATCTCAAGCAGAACATTGGATTTAGTTCCTATCAAGACGGCCTCCTGGCTCCCATTTTCTAGAAGGTCTCAACTACGGCGTGCAGAAAGGTGGATTAAGAAGATTGGCGGCCTTTCCCCTTCCCAGTCATATTCTGGGGGTGTCTCAAACTTGTTGTTCCCTTGGAATTTGCTGGGCTTTCTGAGCCCCCATTCCACTCCTTCCTTCCTTGCTTCCCTGCTCTAATCTCCCCTCCACATCTTTCTCCTTCCTTCCTTCCTTCCTTCCTTCCTGCTCTCTTTTCCCTTCTTTCCTTCCCTCCTCACCACTTTTTCCTTCCTTCCTTCCCATACTTTTCTTTCCTCCCCTTTTCCAACCTCTTCCCCATCTCTCTCCTACCTACCTTCCTTTCTTCCTTCTTTCCTTCCTTCCTTTCTCCTCTTTTTCCTCCTCCTCTCCCCTCTTTCTCCTTCCTTCCTTCTTCCATTCCTCCCTTCTCTTTTCCCTTCTTTCCTTCCTTCCTCCCTCACCACTTTTTCCTTCCTTCCTTCCTTCCCCCCCTTTTTCCTCCCCCTCTCCCCTCTTTCTCCTTCCTTCCTTCCTTCTTCCATTCCTTCCTTCCTCCCTTCTCTCTTTTCCCTTCTTTCCTTCCTTCCTCCCTCACCACTTTTTCCTTCCTTCTTTCCTTCCTTCCTTTCTCCCCTTTTTCCTCCCCCTCTCCCCTCTTTCTCCTTCCTTCCTTCTTTCCTTCCCTTTTCCTCCCTCCATCCCTTCCCTCCCAAGGAACCAACGCAAGGAATAGGATCTCCATCCCCAGAACTGCAGGCGTCATCCTCAGCGGACACATAATCCTGGATGCCATAAATAGCCACTTCCACCCCATTGAAAGCCTCAGGAATTACACACTAAATCCTGGGTATTTTATCCGTCCTTGGGGGGACATCCTTCCTGGCTGACTACCTGTCAGCCTTGGGAGCCGAACCAAATGGGAAGGACACTCAGAAAAGTCGCTGCAACTTTACTGCAAAGTGACGTGAAAAGAATATCGCAAGTCTGAAAGTACCGCTGCCCCCCCTTATCTTCAAAAGCCCAAGAAACTAGGGAGGGTCCCTCTTGAGGGGCTTCCCATGCCCCTTTTCCTTCTGGGGGCTCAGCAGCCTCTTATCTGGCTGTCGTCTGCAGCTCTTCTTCCTGTCTGTCAAGGTCTTTCCCACAGATCATTGCGATATCTCTACCCCCCCCCCCACACCTTTACAGGCTAAGACACTAGAGGGGCCCCCTTCTGAGATGCTTCCTGTGCCCCTTTTCCATCCATGGGCTCATCTGCCTCTTATCTGACTATGGCCTAGGCTGTAACTCTTCTTCCTGTCTGTCAAGGCTATTCCCACAAAAAGGTGTTGAAGCTCTCAAGCATGAAAGTCCATCTCTCCCCCCCTCTTTACAGCCAAAGAAACTAGGGAGGGCCCCTTCTGAGATGGTTCCCTTGCCCCTTTTCCTTCTGAGGGCTCAGCTGCTTCTTATCTGATTATTGCCTGGTCTGTGTCTCTTCCTCCTGTCTCCCAAGGTCTTTCCCACAGACCATTACAATATTTCTGCCCCCTCCTCTTTGCAGCCAAATAAACTAGGGGGGTATCTTCTGAAATACTTCCCAAGGCCCCTTTTCTTTCTGAAGGCTCAGCTGCCTCTTACGATTATCCGACCAGTGTCTAGTCTGCGTCTCTTCCTCCTGTCTCCCAAGGTCCTTCCCACTGACCATTACAATATTTCTGCCCTTTACCCCCAAAGACACGAGGGAGGGTCCTTTCCGAGATGCTTCTCATACCCCTCTTTCTTCTCAGGGTTCATCTGCCTCTCATCTGATTATTGCCTGGTCTGTGTCTCTTCCTCCTGTCTCCCAAGGTCTTTCCCACTGACCATTACAATATTTCTGCCCCCTCCTCTATGCAGCCTAAGAAATTAGGGAAGGTCCCTTCTGAGATGTTCCCTGAACCCCTTTTCCTTTTGAGGGCTCGACTGCCTATTATCTAACTGTGGCCTACTCTGAGGCACTTCCTCCTCCTCTCCCATAGCCATTACACAACCATTTGCAATCATATTTTCACGTGAAATCCCCACCCTCTCCAGAGTATCAGCAACACAGGTGAGACAACTCGACGGAAAATAAATGTCACAGCCCGGGATTCATTGCAACATGGAAGGAAAAAAGGCGGTCTCGGACCAGAATATCTCTGAGACCGTCTTCTGCTGCACGAATCCCAGCGACCGATTAGGTCCCACAGAGTGGGCCTTCTCCGGGTCCCGTCAACTAAACAATGTCGTTTGGCGGGCCCCAGGGGAAGAGCCTTCTCTGTGGCGGCCCCGACTCTCTGGAACCAGCTCCCCCCCAGAGATTAGAACTGCCTCCACCCTCCTTGCCTTTCGTAAACTCCTCAAAACCCACCTTTGTCGTCAGGCATGGGGGAACTGAGATATCTCCCCCGGGCCTATACAATTTATGTATGGTACGTATGTCTGTTTAATAATGGTGTTTTTAAAATATTTTAAATTGTAAATTATTAGATTTGTTATGAACTGTTTTATTGTGTTGTGAGCCGCCCCGAGTCTACGGAGAGGGGCGGCATACAAATCTAATGAATAATAATAATAATAATAATAATAATAATAATAATAATAATAATTTTTAAAAAGGCATACAAATCTAATGAATAATAATAATAATAATAATAATAGGCATACAAATCTAATAAATAATAATAATAATAATAATAATAATAATAATAATAATAATAATAATAATAATAATATGCTAGAGCAAAGGAGAGTACAGATATTTGGAACCCAGAACCGTGGAGGAAAGGGGGGGAAAAGAACAACAAAACCACTCTTTCGCAGAGAACTGGGTTCAAGTCTTGATCTGCCAGCGAAGGAGTCACCTCGGAAATATTTGCTTCTACTGAAGACAAATGCATCCTGCAGGCTCACACACACACACACACACACCGATAAGCACAAGGCAGGCGTCTCATTCATAACACAAGCGCCATGAATTCATGCTGGTGCAGAGGCTCTCAGACACCAAGGTCTGTTATGGAGGTAATGATGCAGAAGGCGGAATTAAATGATAGAGATCTTGGATTTTACATTGGCGGTCTGTTGGATGAGAAACCAAGGTCAGGCTTTGTTCTCTAGGCCCCCAAGATCCCTTCCTCTGCCCTAACCTTGTTACATGATGTACTGTATTCAGAAGAGAGCCAGAAGGGACCTTGGAGGTCTTCTAGTCCAACCCCCAGCTCATGTAGGAGAGCCCATGTCTTTCTGGATGAATGGCTGTCCGGTTTTTTTCTTGAAGGCTTCCAGTGATGGAGCACCTACAGTTTTTGAAAGCAAGTTCTTCTTTCCATCCTTCCTTCCTTCGCTCCGAGTCGACAGAGAGGGGCGGCATACAAATTATTGTCATTATTATTCTTTCCTTCCTTCCTTCCTTTCCTCCCTTCCTCCCTCACTTTTCCTTTTTCCTTCCCGTCTTCCTTCCTTCCTTTCCTTCCTTCCTCCCTCATTTTTCCTTCCTTCTTCCCTCAGTTTTCCTTTCTTCCTTCCCTTCCTTCCTTTCTTCCTCATTTTCCTTCCTTCCTTCATTTTTCCCTTCCTCCCTCATTTTTCCTCCCTCCCTCCCTCCCTCCCTCCCTCCCACCTTCCCTTCCTTCCTTCATCTTTTTCT
The DNA here is from genome assembly GCF_031021105.1 of Erythrolamprus reginae. Taxonomy (NCBI): domain Eukaryota; kingdom Metazoa; phylum Chordata; class Lepidosauria; order Squamata; family Dipsadidae; genus Erythrolamprus; species Erythrolamprus reginae. The sequence goes on along the minus strand of NC_091957.1, from coordinate 16,758,539 downwards.
TCCTCTCCCCCTCTCTTTTTTCCTTCCTTCCTTCCTCCCTCCCTTCCTCCCTCCCTCCCACCTTCCCTTCCTTCCTTCATCTTTTTCTTCCTATCTCCCCCTCTCTTTTTTCCTTCCTTCCTTCCCTTCCCTTCCCTCCCCTCCCTCCCTTCCTCTGTCATCTATCTTATATCAGAAACATAAATTTGGAAGGGACCTTGAAGGGACCATCTAGTCCAGCCCCAGCTGGCCAGACAAGGAGACCTTATGCCATTCTGGACAAATGGCTGTCCAGTCTCTTCTTGGGGGAAAAACTCTCCAATGATGGAGCCCCCACACCATAGCTGGGAAAGGACCACGGAATCCAAGCAGGGGGTTTGACTAGAAGACCTCCAAGGTCCCTTGCTACTCTCTAATTCTGCATTCTAGTCTCCTCCCATCCCGGGTCTCCCTAGTAGATCTTTGCCCCCAGCTACTCAGCCCAGTTTGCACAGAGTCAAACTGGTGCAAATTGCTGCCCTTCCAGTTTCAGTTGCGCAGAGACGGGCAATTTGTGAGGTGCCACGAACAACCAAGCACATTTCCCCTGCCACGGGCTGAATTCTCGAAGAAGGCCGGCTACGCTCGGCTGCGTAGGGTAACCAGAGAGCTCTGCGATATAATGGAATTAATATTTACTCTGGAAGCCAAGCGCTGAAAATAAACTTTGCTGCAGGCGGAGAGACTTTTGCGTCTTTATGTATTTATTACAATTTCAAAAGATGCACATTTATAAGAGGGGGAAAGTCGCGCACGTACACCAAAGCCCACAGGCCTAAGGTCATTACACGAAGCGTTTCGATCTTTTGGGTGGGTTGGTGGTTTTGTTTTGTTTTTTTTTAAATCCTAAAGAAAGACATTCACAGGGACAATTCACAGAAGAATAAAACGGGGTTCCAAAATTAAGCAAGCAAGCCTCTTTTCTCATTTAATGTTTTCTGCCCCAAAGGTAGGAACGTTGGTAGAAAAGGAACAAAGAAAGTCAGCGCAGGCAGGAAAGGAATCGAGAATTTCTACGGTGTGCAAAATGAAATAGAAAAAATAAAATAAAAATGCCTTTTTAAAATGTATATAAACCAAGTAAAAATGATTTTTTAAAAATAAAATAAAATAAAAATAGTACTCTGATGACGAGAACTCCTCCAACTTGCAACCCAAAATTCAAGCTCAAAATTTCTGTCACTAAGCGAGACAGTTGTGAAGTGAGCCTTAACTCATTTTTTCTACTCTCCTCGCCACTAAGTGAATGGCTGAAATTGTTTAGTTGAATAACACTGTAGCGTCCAACCTCTCTGCTCAAACAGGGAACCTTAGAGGATTCTAGACAAATAGCTGTCCAATCCTTTCTTAAAAACCTGCAGGGATGGAGCTTCTACAACATCTGGAGTGAAGCTGTCCCGTCTATTCATCCATCCATCCATCCATTTCTCATCTCTTGGTCAAGTATCCTGTCTATGTATCTATCTATGTATCTTGTTGCCTATGCATAGTTCTCCGCATGCGTGGCTGTATCATTAACTCTTGTTCTGAATCCAAGGAGGAGCTAGATAATTGATCTCCTTCTGAGCTGTCTGCCCCACTCTCCTCCTCCCTGTCACTCATGTCTTCTTGGTCAGAGGAGCCTTCATCATCAGATTACACTGGGGGCAAAACAGGCCTGCAGCATGTGGATGTCTCCCTCACATCCACAGTCCTTGGGGCAGGAGCAGGGCCAGAGCTAACAACAACACTATGTATCTACCTATCTACCTATCTATCCATCCATCCATCCATCCATCCATCCATTCATCCATCACCTATTCATCCATCTATCCTGTCTGTCTGTCCATCTCTCTCTCTCTATCCATCTATGTATGTAACTATGTATTTCTCTCTCTCTTTCTTTCTCTCTCTCTCTCTTTTTCTCCACCCACCCACCCATCCATCCATGTATCTAGATCTATCTATCTATCTATCTATCTATCTATCTATCTATCTATCTATCTATCTCAGAATCCTAATCCTAATAATGATGGCATTTGTGTGCCTAGCATATATACATATGTGTGTGTATGTGTGTGTGTGTGTTTGTGTGTGTGTGTAACATATTTTTGCTGATAATGAAAATACTGTATACGTAAATGGCCGGGCTGCCATGAGCAAAGGGGTCTGGCTTTGAACGTCCCTTTTGGTGGGGGCTTTTGTGTTGAGAGTTGACTCAGAAATCATCCCCCCCCCCCGGTCTCTTTTTTCAAAAGACAATGAAGAACACCAACCTCCTCAAACCCTCCTCTGGAACAAAAGCTCTTTCAGCAAAAAGGAGAGAGGGAGAGAGAGAGAAAGAAGGGAATTCTTAAAAAACAAGAAAAAACCCCTAAACAAACAACGGATCCAGGGTTACGAGGAGATGTACCAATTTTCTTAATCAGTTAGCAATTTCACAGCATGGTGAAAACTTGCAAAAACAGTAATTAGTTGCTCCGCTGTAGAGAGATCAGGTACAGCTCTGGGAAAGGGGGGTGGAGGGGTGGGGGGGCTTGGTTTATTTGGAAACAGACAGAAGGACACTAGAGGAAGGGTCGAGGAACCCTTTACTAGCCCCCTCCCAGCAGAGGAGGTTGGTAGATCCACCCCCACCCCCAGGCAAGTCGACCAGGGTATCTTAAAAGGAGAGAACGGCCACTGCACAGATAATAATAAAAATAATAATAATAATAATTTATTAGATTTGTATGCTGCCCCTCTCCGCAGACTCGACTCATGACCAAAACTGAGCCAAAAATTTCCGTTGCTCAGCTTTCCCTAAGGCCAGGATGACCTGGCTATGCGGGCAGGCCAGGAGGCCCTAAATCGACCACTAGCTTCTTCCATGTGTCCAAAATGGTTTGAATGACTAGTATGTATGCAATTAAATTGTCTCAGTTTTAATTACGATTTTAGAAATTAGTTTCTGTCCTGGACTTCTTTTTATTATTGCTGTTGTTTGTAATTTTTTTACACTGTTGTAAACCGCCCTGAGTCCTTCGGGATTGGGCGGCACAGAAGTCAAATGGAATGAATGAATGAATGAATGAATGAATGAATGAATGAATGAATGAATGAATGAATGAATGAACGAGCAAACAAACAAACAAAAAATTGAATGAATGAATGAATGAATGAACCAATGAACGAATGAAAGAGCAAACAAATGAACAAAAAATTAAATGAATGAATGAATGAATGAATGAATGAATGAATGAATGAATGAATGAATAAGACAGTTGTTGAGACGAGGTTGAGACACTGGGGATAATCAACCAGTGTTGTGCGTGCTCCACCTCTGGAAGTCTTCAAGAAGCGGTTGGGTGGACATTAGTCTGAAATGGTCTAGGCCAGGGTCTCTTGCTTGAGCAGGGGGTTAGAAGACCCCCAAGGACAGATCCCCCCCAGTCACAGAATTCTATGATCCTGAGGTAGATAAGATACTTGACTGACAGCTAGACAAAGGGATGGATGGATGGATGGATGGATGGATGGAACATCTGCCCTCCAGATATTGTGGGTGATCCATCACTGGAAGTCTTCAATAAGTGCCTGGACATCCATTTGTACAGATTGGAACAAGGTCTCCTGCTTGAGTAAGGGGGTTTGACTAGAAGACCTCTAAGGTTCCTTTTAATTTTGTTCTTCTGTTATTTGTCTAGCACGGAGTGAATTTCCCAAGCTGGTCCTTTATGGTGCCTTTCATAAACTTCTCCCTCTTTTAAGTGCACCAACTTGAGTCTTGGTGGCGCAGTGGTTAGAGTGCAGCACCACAGGCTCCTTCAGCTGACTGCTAGCTGTAGTTCAGCAGTTCAAATCTCACCGGCTCAAGGTCGACTCAGCCTTCCGTCCTTCCCAGGTGGGTCAAATGAGGACCCAGATTGTTGGGGGCAAATATGCTGATTCTGTAAACTGCTTAGAGAGGGCTGTAAAAGCACTAGGAAGCGGTGGATAAGTCTCAATGCTATTGCTATTGAGGAGAAACTATGATGGACAAAACCAGGTTTATACTTTATACTGTTCAAATCGAGATATTTGTCCATTTGAAAATGACGGGTTGCAATTTATTTTATTCATTCATTCATTCATTCATTCATTCATTCATTCATTCCAATACATAACACACATTGAAGAGAATAGATATGTAGTAATATAAGTAAAGAAAAGAATAGAAAAAAAGATATAAAAGTATAGGTGAACAAATTTGAAAGGAAGAAAAGATAAATGAGATAAGGAGAGACAATTGGACAGGGGACGGAAGGCACACTGGTGCACTTATGCACGTCCCTTACTGACCTCTAAGGAACCTGGAGAGGTCAATCGTGGATAGTCTAAGGGAAAAATGTTGGGGGTTAGGGGTTGACACTACTGAGTCAGGTAGTGAGTTCCACGCTTCGACAACTCGGTTGCTGAAGTCATATTTTTTACAGTCAATAGTTTGAATCTGTTGCGTGCTCTTGTGTTGTTGCGATTCACAGCCAAGGAAAAAGCTCCAGAACCAGGAAAGTCCACCGAGGGGCGGATGGAAGCTGACTTATATCCAAGATTGCAAGGACTCTAAGAAGGTCAGAAGAAGTTAAGTGTTCCAATTTCCAAAGGCCATTATCCGGGTTAAAATTACAGCCTCCTTCGCCCTTCCTTCGGCTACCCAACATTTTCTGCTCAGCGGCCTCCAATTTTGCTGCGGGTGCCTTCAATTTTTTTTTAAAAACGGAGTCGTTGCCTCACATATGACACCTATTTTAAGAGAAGGGTCCTAAAGGAAACCCCAAGATGGACAGTGTCGGTCAAACCTGAACCGAAACGTAAAGGGGAAACCACCACGACGCACGGCAAGCGGTTTTCCTTGCCCAGCCGCCGCAAAGAAGACAAGAACTTGGTCTGCAAAGCTAAAGGGGACCCTGGAGGTCTTCTAGTCCAACCCACTGCTCAAGCAAGAGACCCTGCCTTGTTCCAATCTATCTATCAAGCAAGCAAGTGGAACAGAGCTGGAAGGGACCTTGGAGCAAAGGTGGGTTCCAGCTTCCCTCACTGCCAGTTGGCTTCCTGCTACGCCATATGGGTTTATCACATGGGTACGTGAGTGCTTTGCACATGGGCGCGCATATGCTCAGTGCAATTAAAAAAACCAAAACCCACCAAAAACAAAAAGGGTGACAAATGCACTGCCAGAAACTCACCTTCTGCGATGCAAGAAGATTTTTTTAAAAAAAATCCCAATTGTTTAATTAATTTAAAAAATTAAATTAAAATAAAAAAAATTAAATTAAAATTTTAAAAAATTAAATTGCATTTAAAAGAAAATAAATTAAAACAGATTAAAACCAATCCTAAACAACAGGATACACACGGACCAAAATGGCTTCACACACTAACACAAAAACTGAAAAACGATAAACTAATACAAGATAAAGACACATGGAAAAACTTTTATAATTGGGTTAACAACCAAAAAAAGAATAGCTGTACATAAGGTTAAAATAAAAAATAAAATAAAATACATAATTAAGCCAAATGTAGATGAATAATACTTTACTTATTTGTCGATAAATTCTTTTTACCTGTATTATTATTATTATTATTATTATTATTATTATTATTTCTATATATGTATAATTACGCTGATACAAATATCCGTGAACTTATAATGAGATATGCTGTAAAGAGACAGCAGGGGAGGGGGGAGGGAAGGGTATTTATGTTGTACTGTCATACAACAGACATCTTACAATTGTACTCACAAACTGACAATACACTGATCTGTTTCTGTGTTTTTAATATGTATATAATTCAATAAAAATCTATTTTAACATAAAAAATTAAAAAATTAAAAAATTAAAAAATTGAATTAAAAATTAAAAAAAACTAAATTTAAGAATTTTTTAAATTAAATTTAAAATTAAAAAAAATAAATTAAAAATTAAAAAAATAAAAATAAAAATAAAATATTAAAAGATGGCAGCACTCATGGACCGGCACCGAACAATCCAGTTTGGTGACGCCATCGTGATGTCACCAGCAGGTCGTTACCAGTTTAGGCGATACTTTTAATAGTTGGTTGCTTTAGAATATTTCCAGAAAAAAACAATATTTCTGGATCCTCTTTTTCTCCCCCCCCCTGTTCTTAATTTCCTGCAGATATTCTTCCTTCTCTTTTTCCACTCATTCCATCTTTCGTCACCTGCATTCAGTAATTCTCAAACTTCTCCGAGATACCACAAAAAAGTTCCACTGTGAAAATCAAGTTTCCTTTGGCATCCTAGGATTTGAATCCGATTTAAACTCCTTCGAAATAAAAGAGGTATTCCCTAACCATATTTCCATCAATTTCTATCTTTCGCATCCAGCTCTTTTCTATCCCCATTCACACACACACACCAATAGCTGCAGCCGTTATTCTACATTGCAAAGACTGAAAGTTTCAGAGAACGGGGTGGAAACCGAGAGAATAATAAGTGAGACGCTCTCGAATTAACAGGGGAAATTAAGCCTGGAAAGGGGTTTTGGTTTTTTTATTTAACCACGATCGAGAAACTGATTAGAGTAATTAAAATCAGTTTTCGCTGCTGGGTTTGACTAGGAAAATCAACCAGAGGATTGAGAATTGAGAAGTCAGACGGGGTGATGCTCCAACTTCAAGGAGAGGTATTGTGACCGACAAGGAAAAAAACCTCTGTTACATAAAAATCAATCATGGCTTTTGAGGGTGTCAGTATATAGAGGGAAAAGAGACCACAAAGAGAGGCAGGGATTCAGGGTGTGTTTCTGTCTATGAAGACCAGCCTACAGATAGAGCTTCGATTCCCTTTGTGACACAAATAAATATCCAAGTTAGTGTTTATAGCATTGTAGCATTTATAGCATAAAAACACAGAAGACCTCCTGGTCCATCTAGTCTGCCCTTATACTATCTCCTGTATTTTATTTTAGGATGGATATATCCCAGGCATGTTTAAATTCAGTGACTGTGGATTTACCAACCACATCTGCTGGAAGTTTGTTCCAAGCATCTACTCTTCTTCCAGTGAAATAATATTTTCTCACATGGCTTTTGATCTTTCCCCCAACTAACCTCAGATTGTGCCCCCTTGTTCTTGGGTTCACTTTCCTATTAAAAACACTTCCCTCCTGAACCTTATTTAACCCTTTAATATATTTCAATGTTTCGATCCTGTTCCCCCTTTTCCCTTCTGTCCTCCAGACTAGACAGACTGAGTTAATGAAGCCTTTCCTGAGAAGTTTGAAGCTTATGACCTTCCACCATTTTTCTAGCCCGTCTTTGGACCCATTCAATTTGATCCATCTCTTTTCGTAGGTGAGATCTCCAGAACTGAACACAGTATTATTCCAAATGGGGTCTCACCAGCGCTTTATACAGTGGGATCACAACTTCCCTCTTCCTGCTTTTATCTACCACTTTTATCTAGCATTTATCTACTGCTTCATAGTGCTTTTCCAGCACTCTCTATGCAGTTTAAAAATTCGGCCACTTGGCCACTGCAGTGATTTCTGTTGCTAGGCAAAATGGTCAATAAGTACTACTCCGGAGTAAGGTTTGGGGATAATTGGGCCCTCCCATAGGCTATATAAGTGAAGAACGCAAAAGGGTGAGTTGCTGGAAGCAACTCAATTCATCTCTAGATCTCATCATTGCAACTGAGGATTCAGTTTTGTTCCTGTTTGGACTGGCTAAGTTTTTCCTGCGAATTGGTCCTTGGCAATCTTCCAAGGACCAATTCACAATCTGCCAAGGACCAAGAAGAGCAAGGTTTGTTTGTGTTATCTGCCTTTCCCCAAAAGACTTCAGTCGGAACTTGTTTTACTTTGTTTAGATTTATTACAGATGCTAACGAAAAGAATTAGCAGCCGTTTAGAAATAAAAGAGGGTTTTGTGAGATGCCATTTTGTGTTGTCTTATTTAATCAGGAAGCCTAGGTCGAGACGCTAAGCGAATCACCGCCATTGTAAAATCAGGCACATGCGACCCTCGGACATTGTGACTCTTGTAAATACGAGTCAGTTACCAAGGGTCCAAATTTTAGATCCTGCGACCTGCAAAAGTGTGAAAAGAGGTCATAAGAAAGTCACTTTGTTCCATGGCATTGAAACATCAACTGGTCACTAAATATATATGGTCGGCCTATGCCCAACACGCACTGACGCATTTCAAACCTGATTGATTTTCGATCATAATAAGAAAGTGATCACAATCACAAAGAAAAAAACAGGTTGAGGTACGACACGGGTAAGGAAGTCACGTCTGAATGGAACCCCTTTGGGTGATTTTTAAATCCAACATCCTGATTGATGTCTAAATCTATCAAGTTTTGGACGAGGAAAAATAACAGCCGCGGGGAGTCTAGCTTGGACTATTATCTGAAAAGCCCCAGCAATTTTCATTCAATCCCTGCCTTAAAACTTAAAAAGCCTTGCCACGAATACGATAATATGGTATTATTAGGTATGGATGCCTGGTGGATTGTAATGGTTAAGATTAAAGAAATAGAACAATAGAGCGGGCTGATTAAAGCTGCAAAATGACACGTCCGCTCAGCTCGCTGGCGAGAAAGTCGTTTGGAATAGAGCTGGAAAGGGCCTGCGAGGTCTTCTAGTCCATTTCCCTATTCAAGCAGGAGGCCCTATTCAGAAATAGATAGATAGATGGATGGATGGAGAGAGAGAGAGAGAGAGAGAGATAAATACACAGATAGATACAGGAGATAGGTAGGTAGGTAGGTAGGTAGGTAGAAAGATAGATAGATAGATAGATAGATAGATAGATAGATAGATAGATAGATAGATAGATAGATAGACAGAGAGAGAGAGAGAGAGAGATGATAAATAGATGGATAGAAAAAGAGATAGGTAGGTAGGTAGGTAGGTAGGTAGATAGATAGATAGATAGATAGATAGATAGATACCATAGATAGATAGATACGATAGATAGATACGATAGATAGATAGATAGATAGATAGATAGATAGATAGATAGATACCATAGATAGATAGATACCATAGATAGATAGATAGATAGATAGATAGATAGATAGATAGATAGATAGATAGATAGACAGATAGATAGACAGACAGACAGACAGACAGACAGACAGAGAGAGACAGGGGGGAGAGAGAGAGAGAGAAAGAGGAAGGAAGAAAGAAAGAAAGAAAGAAAGAAAGAAAGAAAGAAAAGATGACAGGTGGATGGACTGATGGATGAATAGATGATAAATAGATAGACAGAAGGCAAATGGATAGAGAGATTTGCATTTTCAGTCTTGCACTGTTCTCTCCATGTAGCTTTACAATAAAAGTAGAATTTAGTTCCTCGGGTTGCCATTCCACTCTGGCTTCCCCCCCGGAGGCCGACATAGATATTCCTGACTCAAACTGAGTTGGATAGAAAGCCAATAATCCACAGATAAAGATTGTTGGTTTGTTTGCCCGTTTGCAATTCCGGGGGGGCTCCTGGATCCCTCACTTGTAAGTCTGTCTGTGCAGAAAACAGTTCAGCTACGTTGCTCAGGGGAGCCCCCAGGTAGGTATGAAAACCGCAATAATTCTTCAACCGTGCAGTGTAACAGAATACCGATATTCTCCCCTACCCCCTCCTTGTTTTCTAATTTTATTTTAGGAATGCTGATTTTCAAAGCTGGCAGTCAAAGAAAGAAAGAGAGAGAGAAAGAAAGAGAGAGAAGGGGAAAGAAAGAGAGGGAGAGAAAGAAAAGAGAGAGAAAAAGGAAGAAAGAGCAAGAGAAAGAAAAAGAGAGAAAGAGAAAGACAGAAACAGAGAGAAAGAGAAAGAAAGAGAGAGAGAGAAAGAAAGAAAGAAAGCTCTTGCAATTGTTAGCAGAGTCTGCACATTGTCAACATTCACACACGTTTGAACTGCGTTATTAAAACAGCACACCTTTACAACTGCAAAACAGACCCCTAGGGCTGGAAGAGGACTTCGAGGTCCTCTAGTCCAACCCCTTCTTCAAGGTAGTAATATCCTCCAAGCCAAAAATTAGACAAGTGGGCCTACAGTTACAACACAACAAAATTAATCTGGGTTTATCTTTGCCGCCAGGCATGGGGAAATTAACACACACCCCCAATTGTCAAGGTTGGTGTATGGTTTGATTGGATTGTGTGATTATTTAATTATAAGGGTTTTAAATTGGATTTTTTAAAATTGGATTTGTATACTGTTTATGTTGTTGTGAGCCGCCCCGAGTCTCCGGCGAGGGGCGGCATACAAATCTAATAAATTATTATTATTATTATTATTATTATTATTATTATTAATTATTATTATTATTTATGTTTGGTTTGTCTTCAACACCATCCTTAGCTCCATCCACTCTCCTCATATCTCTCATCAACTAAGATGACCAAATGACTGTTTCCTGACTCCTGGGGAAAAGATCAGAAGCAACGTGAGAAGATATTATTTGACTGAAAGAGTAGTAGATGTTTGGAACAAACTTCCAGCAGACGTGGTTGGCAAATGCACAGTAACTGAATTGAAACATGCCTGGGATAAACATATACACATTCTATGATAAAATACAGGAAATAGTAGAAGTGCAGACTAGATGGACCAGGAGGTCTTTTTCTGCCATCAATCTTCTATGTTTCTATGACTCTATTTGACCTTAAACTGCATTTAAAAAAAAATTTATTTTTTTTCACGGCAAAACCATTCAGGAACTGGCTGCGGGGGAGGAAACCCCAGTTTTTATTCCTCTTCGCGCCACTGTTCAACCGAGACTAAGTAAAAGAAACAAACTGGGACAATCTTAATTCCCCAGGATTCACATCATCAACAACTACCAACAAAGAAGGATGATAAAGGATCTGAAGGTTAAACCAGGATGGTGATTGAGAGAACTGACATTGTTTAGTATGAGAAAGAGAAGGACCAGGGGTGACATGATAGGATCTTCCAATACTTGAGATATTGGAAGACTGCTATCATGTCTCCCCTAGTCCTTCTTTTCATCAGAGTAGAGTAGAGTAGGACAAAATAGAATAATAAAATATAGAATAAAATAGAATAGAATATTTTATTTATTTATTTATTGATTAGATTTGTATGCCGCCCCTCTCCGTAGACTCGGGGCGGCTCACAATACAATAAAACAGTTCATGACAAATCTAATAATTTACAATTTAAAATATTTAAAAACCCCATTATTAAAAAGACATATATACAAACATACCATACATAATTATATAGGCCGGGGGGAAATATCTCAGTTCCCCCATGCCTGACGCAAAGGTGGGTTTTGAGAAGTTTACGAAAGGCAAGGAGTGTAGGGGCAATCCTAATCTCTGGGGGGAGCTGGTTCCAGAGAGTCGGGGCCACCACAGAGAAGGCTCTTCCCCTGGGGCCTGCCAACCGACATTGTTTAGTTGATGGGACCCGGAGAAGGCCCACTCTGTGGGACCTAATCGGTCGCTGGGATTCGTGCAGCAGAAGGCGGTCTCGGAGATATTCTGGTCTGATGCCATGAAGGGCTTTATAGGTCATAACCAACACTTTGAATTGTGACCGGAAACTGATCGGCAACCAATGCAGACTGCGGAGTGTTGGTGTAACATGGGCATACCTGGGGAAGCCCATGACTGATTTCGCAGCTGCATTCTGCACGATCTGAAGTTTCCGAACACTTTTCAAAGGTAGCCCCATGTAGAGAGCGTTACAGTAGTCGAACCTCGAGGTGATGAGGGCATGAGTGACTGTGAGCAGTGAGTCCCGGTCCAAATAATGCCGCAACTGGTGCACCAGGCGAACCTGGGCAAACGCCCCCCTCGCCACATCTGAAAGATGTTTCTCTAATGTGAGTTGTGGATCGAGGAGGACGCCCAAGTTGCGGAATAGAAGAGAAGAGAACTCTTTATTGGGCAAGTGTGATTGGACACACAAGGAATTTGTCTTTGGTGCAGATGCTCTCAGTGTACATAAAACAAAAGATGAATTTGTCAAGAATCATCTGGTCCAACACTTAATGATTGTCATAGGGTACAAATAAGCAATGAGGGAACAATCAAGATTAATAAAAATCTTAAGGATACAAGCCACAAATTACAGTCACATAGTCATAAGTGAGAGGAAATGGATGATAGGAATGATGAGAAAAAACTAATAGAAGTGCAGACTTAGTGAATAGTTTAACAGTGTTGAGGGAATTATTTCTGTAGCAGAGTGATGGCGTTTGGGGGGAAAAACTGTTCTTGTGTCTAGTTGTCTTGGTGTGCAGTGCTCTGTAGCGACGTTTTGAGGGTAGGAGTTGAAACAGTTGATGTTCAGGATGCAAGGGGACCGTCAATATTTTCCCCGCCCTCTTTTTGACTCGTGCAGTATACAGGTCCTCAATGGAAAGCAGGTGGGCAGCCATTGTTTTTTCTGCAGTTCTGATTCTCCTCTGAAGTCTGTGTCGGTCTTGTTGGATTGCAGAACCGAACCAGACAGTTATAGAGGTGCGGATGACAGACTCAATGATTCCTCTGTAGAGGAACTTAAAACTAGACGGATTCAATTCCTGCAACTGTTCTTCGTATGTTTTAGCCTCCAGTCACCATTTACGGCCCTATTGCGACCCTATTTGGACCGGGAGTCACTGCTCACAGTCACTCATGCCCTCATCACCTCGAGGCTCGACTACTGTAACGCTCTCTACATGGGGCTACCTTTGAAAAGTGTTCGGAAACAATGCCGCTTGGCGGGACCCAGGGGAAAAGCCTTCTCTGTGGCGGCCCCGGTCCTCTGGAACCAACTCCCCCCAGAGATTAGAATTGCCCCCACCCTCCTTGCCCTTCGTAAGCTACTTAAAACCCACCTCTGCCGCCAGGCATGGGGGAACTGAGATACTCTATCCCCCTAGGCCGTTACAATTTTATGCATGGTATGTCTGTATGTCTGTTTGGTTTTTATTATAATGGGTTTTTAATTGTTTTTAGTATTGGATTATTATTATATGCTGTCTTATTGTTGTTAGCCGCCCCGAGTCTTCGGAGAGGGGCGGCATACAAATCCAATAAATAAATAAATAAATAAATAAATAAAATAAATCCCCTTTGTTGCTCTTCTTTTTTTAATTATGATAGGGTTTTAAGGGTTTTTTTAATACTAGATTTGTGCCAGTATAATATTGTTTTTACCGTTGTTGTGAGCCGCCCCGTGTCTTCGGAAAGGGGTGGCATACAAATCTAATAAATTATTATTATTATTATTATTATTCTCTGCACTCCTTCTAGAGTCTCAGCATCCTTTTTGCATCGTGGCGACCAAAACTGGACGCAGGATTCCAAGTGTGGCCTTATAAAGCGGTATTAACACTTCATGTGATCTTATTGGATTAAGTGAGAATTTGGAAAGCCCTCCGCTTCCAACAGACTTTTGTTCTGCTGATCCTCCTACCCCCAGAATCAAGGTGGGATTATTTTGAGTTTCTTTCTCACGCCTCTTCTCTTCCAAGGCCCGATGCCTTTTATTTTTCATTAGACCAAGGTTATCTTGGCGTTCCCTTAAGAAGGGATTGATGAATTGATTACCTGCCATCAAGGCGACTCAGCTCCTAGCAACCGCGCAGATAGATCTTCTCGGTGGCGACTTGTCCTCAACCTGGCCCTTCAGATCTTCTCAAGGTGCGCTCATCACTGTCGTAATTCAAGTCCATCCATCTCTCCTCCGGCCGTCCCCTCATTTTCTGTCCTTTATACCTTTCTGAGTATTTGAGGCTTCGCTAGGGAGTTACCGTATTTTTCAGAGTATAAAACGCACATTTTCCCCCCTAAAAGAGGCTGATAATTTGAGTGCGTCTTATTATTATTATGATTATTTATTAGATTTGTATGCCGCCCCTCTCCGTAGACTCGGGGCGGCTCACAACAGTGATAAAAAAACAATACATGGTAACAAATCTAATATTTAAAATCTAAACATAACAATTTTACATTACAAAGTCTAAAAAACCCCAATATATAAAAACATACACACAATCATATCATACACAAAAACTACATGGGCAAGGGGGAGATGTTTCAATTCCCCCATGCCTGACGGCAGAGGTGGGTTTTAAGGAGTTTACGAAAGGCAAGGAGGATGGGGGCAATCCTAATCTCTGGGGGGAGCTGGTTCCAGAGGGTCAGAGCCACCACAGAGAAGGCTCTTCCCCTGGGTCCTGCCAGCCGACATTGTTTAGTTGACTGGACCCGGAGAAGGCCAACTCTGTGAGACCTAACCGGCCGCTGGGATTCGTGCGGCTGAAGGCGGTCTCGCAGATATCCTGGTCCGGTGCCATGAAGGGCTTTATAGGTCATAACCAACACTCTGAATTGTGACCGGAAACTGATCGGCAACCAATGCAGACTGCGGAGTGTTGGATTAACATGGGCATACTTAGGGAAGCCATTGATTGCTCTCGCAGCTGCATTCTGCACGATCTGAAGTTTCCGAACACTCTTCAAAGGTAGCCCCATGTAGAAAGCGTTACAGTAGTCGGACTTCGAGGTGATGAGGGCATGAGTGACTGTGAGCAGTGACTCCTGGTCCAGGTAGGGCCGCAACTGGTGCACCAGGCGAACCTGGGCAAACGCCCCCCTCGCCACAGCTGAAAAATGTTTCTCTAATATGAGCTGTGGATCGAGGAGGACGCCCAAATTGCGGACCCTCTCTGAGGGGGTCAGTAACTCCCCCCCCCAGGGTGATGGACGGACAGATGGAATTGTCCTTGGGAGGCAAAACCCACAGCCACTCCGTCTTATCAAGGTTGAGTTTGAGTCTGTTGACACCCATCAAGACCCCAACAGCCTCCAGACACCGGCACATCACTTCCACGGCTTCATTGACTGGACATGGGGTGGAGATGTAAAGCTGGGTATCATCTGCGTACTGATGATACCTCACCCCATGCCCTTGGATGATCTCACCCAGCGGTGTAGCTTTTTTTCCAGCCCTACTAGCTGCTAATGATCTTCTCAGCTCTTACCTTGCAGGCTCTTTCACTGTTTCTCTCTGCAAAGAATGTTTTCCAAGCCCTAAGTCTTTGCAGGGATTTTTCCATTGCTCTAACTTGCTTCGAATAAGCTTCTTTACAGCCCTAACCAGGCGCTAACAGTGTTCTCAGCTCTTACATCACGCAGTGCTAGGTGTTTGGGAAGCGCCCGACTCATGATGAAATATGAAATCCAGCATAGTGATCTCATTTGCTGTGTTGCATTGTTAGAAGAAGAAGAAGAAGAAGAAGAAGAAGAAGAAGAAGAAGAAGAAGAAGAAGAAGAAGAAGAAGAAGAACAACAACAACAACAACAACAACAACAAAGTTGGAAGGAAACTTTGTAGGTCTTCTAGTCCAACCCCCTGCTTAGGCAGGAAACCCTACACCACTTCAGACAGATGGTTAACCAACATCTGCTTAAAAACCTCCAGTGTTGGAGCCTTCACAACATCTGGAGGCCTGTTCCACTGATCAACTGTTCTGACTGTCAGGAAATTTCTCCTTAGTTCTAAGATGCTTCTCTCCTTCTTTAGTTTCCACCCATTGCTTCTTGTTCTACCTTCAGGTGCTTTGGAGAATAGCTTGACTCCCTCTTCTTTGTGGCAACCCCTGAGATACTGGAAGGCTGCTATCGTGTCTCCCCTGGTCCTTCTTTTCATTTAACTAGCCATGCCCAGTTCCTGCAACTGTTCTTCATATGTTTTAGCCTCCAGTCCCCTAATCCTCTTCTCTTCCCCCTTTATAGAGTCTCTTTTGCATTGTGGCAACCATGTTTTAAAATTTTAAATCTTTATTTTCCTCCTGTTTCACAACTTCAAAACCACCTGGAGAAATCCCTGTCTCATCTTTGCTTTCCTGCAAGCTGGACCTGAGCAGGGGGGCCGATCATTGTCCTGCCCTTGTTACTCTCCCAAGGACTGTTGTCTGCTTCAGATAACGGCCCCAAACAATGCGGTCAGACGGTGGGATCAATTTGGGAGGGTTTAATGCGCTCGGAGAGAAAAGGCCCGTGGCTTAATTCCTCTTCCCTCCTGACCACAAGCGCCATAAAGGTCCATCTTCGCTATCTCTTGCGTAAATGCTTCTGGCATGCGAGCTTTAAAAAAAAAAAAACTCAACTCACACACAATTTTTCTGCCCAACTGGACATTACCAATATAGATGCCCACAACTGTTCTTTTGACAAACGGCGCATGGAGAAGGCAGACAGTGCATCAGCCATGCGACGGGATGTTTGGAAGACGAAGGAGTGGAGAATATTTTCTCTATGTGGCAAAGAAGGGATTGCTCCTATAAATCCTCCCTTCCGGGAAGCCTTCCCACAGTAACGGCCGAGAGGGAGCTTGGAGGCCTAGTGGATCGATCCCTTAAACAGGAGCCAGCTGTGTGCGGCAGCAGCCGAAGAAGCTAATGCGATCTTTGGTTGCATAAATAGAGGCGAAGGATTATTATACTACAAGGGGACAGTTGATTGAAGGATTGAATGGGATGGATGGATGCATGGATAGGTAGGTAGGTAGGTAGGTAGGTAGGTAGGTAGAGAGAGAGAGAGAGAGAGAGAGAGAGAGAGAGAGAGAGAGAGAGAGATAGATAGATAGATAGATGTTGATAGCTGATATAGAGGGATGGATGGATGGATGGATGGATGGATGGATGGATGGAGATAGATAGATAGGTAGGTAGGTAGGTAGGTAGGTAGGTAGGCCTTCTCTGTGGCGGCCCCGTCCCTCTGGAACCAGCTCCCCCCAGATATCAGGGTTGCCCCCACCCTCCTTGCCTTTTGCAAGCTCCTTAAAACTCACCTCTGTCATCAGGCATGGGGGAATTGAAATTTCCCTTCCCCCTAGGGTTATAGAATTTATACATGGTATGCTTGTATGTATGAGTGGTTCTTTAAATTGGGGTTTTTTAGATTGTCTTTTAATATTAGATTTGTTTACATTGTCTTTTTATATTGTTGTTAGCTGCCCCGAGTCTTCGGAGAGGGGCGGCATACAAATCTAATAAATAATAATAATAATAATAATAATAATAATAATAATAATAATAATAGATAAATAATAATAGATAGGTAGATAGGTAGATAGATAGTAGGTATATGATAGTTGATAGATATGGATGGGTGGATAGAGGATAGATAGGTTAGATAGATAGTAGGTAGATAGCAGATAGATAGATGATAGTTGATATATATGGATGGATAGATGGATGGATGGAGAGAGAGAGACAGACAGACAGAGAGACAGACATGGAGGGTGGATGCGTGGATAGACAGACAGACTCCAAGAAAATGAAAAAGGAGTTGGATAACAGACAGACAGGGTGAGTGGATGCGTGGATGGATAGACAGACAGACAGATAGATGTGGGCGGGTGGGTGCATGGGTAGGTAGGCAGGCAGGCAGAGAGAGAGAGAGAGAGGCTTGGCCAAAAAAAGAAGAGATTGATTGAAGGCTGATTGAGACATTTCTCTGACGTCAAATGCTAGAGAGAGAGACTGCCGAAAACCTCCATGAGCAATTCAGGCCTAAGGGGAGAAAGCTTCAATCCAAAGTTTCTTTCCTGCTGAAGCTCTCAGTTGCCCTCAAAATGCCGTCTTTCTATCCGCTCTACTTCCTCTCCACCAGGTGCTCAATTTTTGCAGGCTGCTTGGCTCTTTGAATGCTTTTGCATGCCCACACACACACACACACACACACACGCACACACACACACACACACACACGGAATATCTGGTGACAGGTCACAACTGAGCCCCAAAACGGATGTCGCTATGCAAGGCATCTGTTTTATGAAAGCAAGCTTGGCTCCATTTTACAACATTTTGTGCCACCGCCATTGACCGAATCACCGCAGCCGTTACATTAGTCACAGGGTTGCTAAGCGAATCCAGCTTCTGAGAAGGATTGAGGGGTCGTGATTTCTGACCATCTCCAAATGGGTGAACCGTGCAGTCAGGCAGTAGGGAAAGCAAGTAGAAAGCTTGGCTGCATAGCTAGAGGTATAGCAAGCAGGAAGAAGGAGGTTGTGATCCCGCTGTATAGAGCGCTGGTGAGACCCCATTTGGAATAATACTGTGTCCAGTTCTGGAGACCTCACCTATAAAAAGATATGGATCAAATTGAACGGGTCCAAAGACGGGCTACAAAAATGGTGGAAGCATCAAACTTACCAGGAAAGACTTCATGAACTCAATCTGTAGAGTCTGGAGGACAGAAGGGAAAGGGGGGACACGATCGAAACAGTTAAATATGTCAAAGGGTTCAATAAGGTTCAGGAGAGAAGTGTTTTTAATAGGAAAGTGAACACAAAACAAGGGGGCACAATCTGAGGTTAGTTGGGGGAAAGATCAGCAGCAACACGAGAAAATATTCTTTGACGGAAAGAGTCATAGATGCTTGGAACAAACTTCCAGCAGACTTGGATGGTCAATCCACAGGAACTGAATTGAAACATGCCTGGGATAATCATAGATCGATCCTAAGACAAGATGGACCAGGAGGTCTTTTTCTGCTGTCAATCTTCTATGTTTCTATGCTATAAATGCTATAATGCTATGTTTCTATGTTTCTATGACTTTGCGGGTTAGAAGGTTAGGAAATAGCGAGGGTCATAAGTGTGAGCCAGTTGCCCAGCGTGACTTAATTTGGATTGCGTCACCCTGAGGTGTGTAAAATGGTCCTTTTTTCACTCCTCCCCAGGGCCGTTATTACGTTGAATGGTCACTAAATGGGACCGTCATAAGTTGAGGCTTGCCTGTAGAGATGAAAAACAAAAGGAGGCCGAATGGACCACGCCCACCAGAGCCATGCCCACCCAGTTGCTAGGCAGAGAACCCCTTGCTAAAAAAAAAGCCCTTTGAAGCCCACCCCTGGATCCAACCTTTTTCCCTTATTGTTTTTATTCTTAAACCAATATTTCCTCCATCTCTGGATCTAGCAATTGGATTTTGTCTCTGTAAAATAATTCCCCTCCGTCCCGCAGGGCTGGTGGGGAAGATATATTTCATCTCAAATTCTCCCGGAAAAAGAATCAATATAAGCGTTGGTCTACATTTACGGACGGGGGTCCCCAGTGCTGTCATTCGAAGCTAGTTGTTGGGAAACCAGGCCTCCCATACACACACACACCTTTAAAAAACCCCATATATGTTTTAAAATCATATTCTGCACCCATGTTTTGCTCACATGTATGGCTTGGACGCATGTATGTGGCTTTAAATAAAATACATATTTGAGGATGTGAAAATAGGAGAGAAAAAAGGAAGATTTTTCTACGTCTTCTGATGTTTTCTGCCCTTCCAGTTTTTTTCTGCTTTGCATCAGGTTCCTTTTAATTCTAAAATTAACTTCAAGAACTTTCAAGGTTTGAGGCATTTCTCCGTCAGTTTAGGTCCCTTTTTTTCTCGGTTTTCTGTGCAAATTTAGGAAATGCCATTTTTCACTTGCGGGGGGGGGGGCAGTGTAGGTGTGATTGTATCTAGAAATCACACTGGCTACACCAACAACTCAACCTCGGACGTGGAGAAAGTTTTCAAAGCCTTAAAAGGTGAAGGTTTCCCTCACACAGATGTGATAGTCATTCCCGGCTCTAGAGGGCAGTGCTGATCTCCGTTTCAAAGCTGAAGAGCCAGTGCTGTCCGAAGACTCAAGTGGGTGGCATGACTCAATGCCCAAGGCGCATGGAACACTGAACTATGTACAAGGATTGTACATGTTCTGCCTGACTGGCTCAGGCAATGCGTAACAGTCCAAGGAAAAGAAATCAAACACACACGTGCTCTGCTAATCAGCAAACTTGTATTAAATAAACAAAAAAGGGTTACTCAAAACAGTTCATTGTGTCTGAAAACAATGCAAGGCTTACTTCAGCCGCATACAAAAACACAGGAAAAAACAAACAAAGACAACCTGGAATGAGCAAAGACGTTTCATGAGTAATTTTGAATTTTTGGAGCAAACAGCAAGTCCCAGAGTTTTCACATCCCACTTGTCTGAAAAAGCTGGGTTGAAAACTCCAACGGCACAGAACAGAAACTTCAGAGCAGGAACCACAAAATAACACAGATAAACAGCCACAGTTTGCCGTGTCCTTTGTTCCCTTTTATCCCTTTAGCCCTCATTAAGGGAACCACACCCAGCCCTCAGTATAAGAACCACACCCAGCCCAGGTGCTCCTATAATGACTTGTAATACTCCTTAAAGCGATCCCTTCTTTGCATAGCTCTTCGGCTACACAGATCAATATATTGATCTGCAGAAGAACCCAGGGACGAAAGACTGTCTGAGGGACTGCATGCTAAATCCCCTGGGCTGTCTGCTGAATCCTGTGTCCCAGTGGCCTCGTCCTCCTGGCTGTCTGCCACATCTTCCTGGCTGTCTGCCACATCTTCCTGGCTGTCTGCCACATCTTCCTGGCTGTCAGCCAGGCTTTCGCATTCACTTTGTGCCGCGTCTCTCCCATCTGTGGGAGCAACGGCTGGCCCAGGCCCAAACACAACAGTACATAGGACAATATCAGACCTCTGCAAAGTGTAAGCATACATATGTACTCAGTACTTGGTTTGCGCCCAATTTGCAGCAATTACTGCTTCAATGCAGCGTGGCATGGACACTATCAGCCTGTGGCACTGCTGAGGTTTTATGGAAGACCAGGATGCTTCAATAGCAGCCTGTTTTATTGATCACATGTAATATTCTAATTTTCTGAGATGGCGGATTTGGGTTTATCATGAGCTGTGCCCCATAATCCTCACAATGACAAATCATGGCTTGAACTATCTTGCCTTGCATGTAATGAGTCTCTCTCATATACACTGCTCCAAAAAATAATAATAAAGGGAACAATTAAACAACACAATATAACTCCAAGTAAATCAAACATCCGTGAAATCAAACTGTCCACTTAGGAAGCAACATTGATTGACAATCAATTTCACCTGCTGTTGTGCACGTTCAACTTTGTACAGAACAAAGTATTCCATGAGAAAATTTCATTCATTTTGAGTTGCATTACTGAAATAAATGAACTTTTGCACAATATTCTAATTTTTCAAGTTTCACCTGTATAAGAATTCCTAACTTGGGCAAGGGGTTGGACTAGAAGACCTCTAAGGTCCCTTGCAGCCCTGGGAATTTACGTTCTTGGTTCCTAGGTCATTAATGCTTCAACTGGGCCAAGAATCATTCAGCACCCTGGACAGCAACCTGAGAATTTATGTACTACTTAGATAAGACATCAAAAGTCAGAATCTCTTCCAAAGAAAAGCTATGGCAAATTCATTATATACTTTAATTAAGTGGTCGTTAGCGATTGGCTTTCTCTAACCAACTTAGTTAGAGCAGGGCATGGCCAGTATTCCTTGAATTTGGCCAACTTGAAGAGATGTGAGCTTCAACCGCCTTGTGATGTGTAACCCCAGTGTAATGCCTTCTTTGCTCTCTTCTAATCCCTTTCTCTGCAATCTCCCCATTGTAGGGAGTTGCCAGGTCACCTGATCAAAATTCAGAATCCTGGTAACTGTTGATGTTGCCTAGATGGGTAGTGAAACACCTGCAAAAAGAGGAAGGGGAGGAGGGAGAAGAAGGAAAAGGAGGAGGAAGAGAGGAAGGGAAAGGAAGACGGAGGAGAATGAAAAGGAGGGGGAGGAGGAAGAGGAGGAAGAGAAATAGGAGGTAGACAAGGAGGAGGAGAAGGAGAAAGGAGGAGGAGGAGGAGCTGGAGAAGGAGGAGGAGGGGAAGTGTAAGAAGGGGACAAGGAAAAGAAAGGGAGGAGGAAGATGAGGAGGGGAAGAAGAAGGGGAGGGGGAGGAGAAAGAGGAAAAGGGAGAAGGAAGAAGAGGGGGAGGGGGAGATGGAGGAGGAAGAGGAAAAGGAAGGGGAGAATAAAGAGGAGGAGGAGATGGAGGAGGAAAAAAGGGGAAAGGAGGAAGAAGAGGAGGAAGAGGAAAAGGAGGAGGAGGAGGAGATGGAGGAGGAGGAGGAGGGGAAGGGGAGGAGCAGAAGGAAAGGGGAGGAGGGGGAGGAAGAGGAGGAGGAAGTGAAAGTGAAGAGGAAGGAGGAGGAGGAGGAAAAAGAAATTGTGATTCTATCTACCTTCAAAAAAACACAGAGAGGAGGAGGAGGAGGAGGAGGAATAGCCGTAATAATAATATTCTTCTATTTTGAGATTTGAAGAAGGCGGAAAAAGGTTTTGTCGGATTCAGGGGGAAGGAGAAAACTGTGCTGGGAGTTTTCCTTTATTTATCTTTTTTTCTTTCTCTTTTCAACTCTAGTTTGGCCCAGAACTCTCCGAGCATCAAAGCAAAGGGCGAAGAACCTGCAGCTCCCAATTTAGCTGCAAATGAGCGCATTAAATCCAGCTCTCCAGACACTCGTCCTGGAAAGCCACGGATGGAGACCAAACAAAAGAACACAAAACAGCAGGAAGAGATCCGAGGAGGTGACAGAAGGGGGTTGGGAGAAGCCCCCCCCCCCATTTCATGAATGAGGTGGAGCCCCCAGGACTCCTTCCGAAAGCCGATAAAAAAGAGAGAGAAAACCCCACCAGGGTAGAGAATCAAAGCAACCTTGAATTGGAGGGCACCATCCTCTTTTTGACTGGGTTTGGGCAAATTAAGAAGACAAACAGAATAACAAAGAGTTGGGAGGGACCTTGGAGGTCTTCTAGTCCAACCCCCTGCTCGGGTGGGTAACCCTAAACCGTTTCAAAAAAGAGTTTGTTCCCTTAGGGGGAGGGAAGGGAGGGAGTGTTAGAAGAAGGAGGGAAGGAAAGGAAGGAAGGAAAAGAAAGAAAAAGGAAGCAAGGAAGGGTTAGGAAGAAGGTTAGAAGGAAGGAAGGAAAAGGAAGGAAGGGTTAGAAGAAGGAAGGTTACAAGAAGGAAGGAAGGAAAAGGAAAGAAGGGTTAGAAGAAGGAAGGAAAGAAGGAAGGAAAAGGGAGAAAGGGAGAAAAAGGAAGAAAGGAAGGAAAAGGAAGGAAGGACGAAAAAGGAAGGAAGGGTTAGAAGAATAAAGGTTAGAGGAAGGGAGGAAGGAAAAAGAAGGAAGGAAGTGTTAGAGGAAGGAAGGAAAGAAGGAAGGAAAAGGAAGGAAGGAAGAAAAAGGAAGGAAGGGTTAGAAGAATGAAGGTTAGAGGAAGGGAGGAAGGAAGGAAGGAAGAAAAAGGAAGGAAGGGTTAGAATAATGAAGGTTAGAGGAAGGGAGGAAGGAAAAAGAAGGAAGGAAGGGTTAGAAGAAGGAAGGTTAGAGGAAGAGAGGAAGGAAAAAGAAGGAAGGTTAGAAGAAGGAAAGAAGGGTTGTTTTGGGTGCTCCATCACTGGAGGTTTTCAAGAAGGGGCCAGACAACCATTTGTCCAGGGTATTAGTGACTCTCCTATTCAAGAGGTTGGACTAGATGATTTCCAAGGTCCCTTCCAACTCTATCTACACCAGGACTCCTCTCCCCACTTTAAAAAAAATTACAATGAACCCCCCTCCACAAAAAAGTTTTGGTTTGTTATATAGGTTATATTGATCAATATTTACTGTATTAAAAATTTAAAATTGATGCATTCGCTGCTGCTGTTGCTGCTTCTCACAATTGTTTGATGGGATTTTAATATTGTATTATTCTTCAGCGCAGGCTGGCAAATAATTTTGATTCCGCAGGCGCCTGGAGAATTGGGGGGGAAGCCCCCCGGGGATCCCCGGGCCAGATTTTTTAAGAAACACCAACTCTCTACATTATTTAGATGAAAGGATGCGGTGCTTGGATCCTATAAATATGGTTCTCCTCCTGAAATAATAATGACATAGAAAAGCTGGGTCCCCCCCCCCGCTGTGTGCCGCCCCCTCCCCAATTATTCACAACCCTAAAAGGTGGCAAAGGTTACGTCGGCGCTAAGAGAAACTTGGCAGGCAAAAAAAAATTAAAGTGTTAATGGGTTTGCAGCAAGCATATTAGAGCCGCAGAAATAAAGAAAGTGATATTCTTTGGAAGGGGGAGAAAGAGAAATTGGGGGAGTGGAGGAGAAAGAGAGAGGGGGAGGGAGGGGGAGAGAGAGGGAGAGAGAGAAGGAGGGTGAAAGAGATGGAGGGAGAGAGGGACAGAGAAGGACACAGAGAGAGGGAGAGGGAAGTAGAGTGAAAGAGAGGGAGAGGAAAAGAGAGAGGGAGGGGGAAAGAGAGGGAGGGAGAGTGAAAGAGAGAGAGGGAGGGAGGGAGAGAGAAGGATACAGAGAGGGAGAGGGAAGGAGAGGGAGAGGAAAAGAGAGAGGGAGGGAGAGTGAAAGAGAGAGAGAAGGAGGGAGAGAGAAGGATACAGAGAGGGAGAGGGAAGGAGAGGGAGAGGAAAAGAGAGAGGGAGGGGAAAGAGGGGAAAGAGAGGTAGGGAGAGAAAGAGAGAGAGGGAGGGAGAGTGAAAGAGAGAGAGGGAGGGAGAGAGAAGGATACAGAGAGGGAGAGGGAAGGAGAGGGAGAGGAAAAGAGAGAGGGAGGGGGAAAGAGGGGAAAGAGAGGGAGGGAGAGAAAGAGAGGAAGGGAGGGAGAGAGAAGGACACACAGAGAGGGAGAGGGGAGTGAAAGAGAGAGAGGGAGAGAGAGAGAGAAAGAGATGCATCTCTACGTCATTAAGGGTCACAAAAATGTGGATTTTTTTCCCCAGGAAATGGTTCAGTGGCAACTGCTATGCGGAGAACTTTTTCTCTAAGATAGATAGATAGGTAGGTGGAGAGAAAGAGAGAGGGAGGGAGGAAGAGAGAGATTGATAAAGCGAGAGAGGCAGATTATGATAGATAGATAGATAGATAGATAGATAGATAGATAGATAGATAGATAGAAAGATAGATAGATAAGAGTGAGAGAGATGATAGAAAGAGACAGGCACAGAAGCAGAGGGAGAGTGTGGGATGGAGAGATAAAGAAGTAGGCAGATAAAGAGATAGATTACATAGAAGATAGATGACAGACAGAGACAGACAGAACAAGAGAGAATAGAGAGATTAAAATGTTAGGTAGCTAATAAAGGCAAACATTGATTGACAGACATAGAGAATTAGATCCTAATGATAGATACAGAGGAAACAGAGACAGAAATAGAGAGAGATGGGGAGAGAGAGAGAACTAAAGACAGAGATAGACAGAGAGATGGAGGTGGAGAGATGAAGAGACAGAGAAAGAGAGAGAGAGAGAGTAAAAGAGAGAGAAAGAGAAAGAGAGAGAGAGTAAAAGAGAGAGAGAGAAAGAGAGAGAGAAAGAGAAAGAGAAAGAGAGAGAGTAAAAGAGAGAGAGAGTAAAAGATAGAGAGAAAGAGAGAGAGAGAAAGAGAGTAAAAGAGAGAGAGAGAGAAAGAGAGAATAAAAGAGAGAAAGAGAGAGAGTAAAAGAGAGAGAGAGAAAGAGAGAGAAAGAAAGAAAGAAAGAGAGAGAAACTAAATTTTGGACAGACTGTTAGTATTTTTAGCAACCCAAAGTTGCTAGTGCTTTCCTAAGAAAAATAATAATGAGTGTTATCATTTATATGACCTTTGCTAGATGTAAAAAAAAGAAAAATACCGTATTTATTTGAGATGCGTTAAATTAGGAAGTTAAAAACAACCACCTGGATTTTTCCCCATCGTCCCACCCACCCCTCACTTCTTCACCCTCCTGCCTTATTCTCGTCCCGTTCGCAATTCCCTTAAAATATGGATGGAGGAATTGGGGGTACCCAGCTGAAAACACCCTCCCACCCCAAAATGCTGGATGCCTACAGAGGAGAAAATAAATCCATAGCATATTGAATCCCCAACTTTAAGAGAGAGATCTGCCGGAGAAAACGCTTTAAAATTTACGAGACCCAACTTAGCCATAAAATGTAGAGAGAGCCCTGGGTTGGGAAATTATTTACAAATGGGTACGGGTAATTATTGCCTTCTTTGACAGCTGAAGAAAATGCTGGGGTTTCTTTAAATTAAAAGGAGGTTAATGCAGGTTGTCCTCGAGTTACGACGGGAATCGAGCCATAAAGCCAAGCTGATCCCATTTTCCGACCTTCCTTGTTGAGTTGGTCAATCTGTCGTTAAACAAATTTGGCTTCCCCGTTGACTTTGCTTGTCGGAAGGTAACTCAGCCACGGACTCGTATTTGTGACGGTCGCGAAAAGCGTACCGGGGTCACGTGACCTCCTTTCATGACCATCTGGGGAAGCCAGATTCACTTAACAACTGCGGCAAGACAGGTCGCAAACAGGTTCTTAAGTAGAAACGTTTGTAAGAAAGAGCCATTTTTTCCCATAGGAATTAATGTAAAAGCAAATAATGCGTGCGATTGAGGGGTGGGGGCCCCTGTTTCCTCCCAGGAGATTCCTAGGGAGACCCTACGGAGGCTTCTCCCCACCTCTCCCAGCCCTGTTTCCTCCCAGGAGATTCCTAGAGAGGCCCCACAGAGGCTTCTACCCGCCTTTTCTGGCCCAGTTTCCTCCCAGGAGATTCCTAGAGAGGCCCCACGAAGGCTTCTCCCTGCCTTTTCTGGCCCAGTTTCCTCCCAGGAGATTCCTAGAGAGGCCCCACAGAGGCTTCTCCCCACTTTTCCGGCACTGTTTCCTCCCAGGAGATTCCTGGAGAGGCCCCAGGGAGGCTTCTCCCCACTTTTTCCGGTTACAGTTTCGGAGGCTCGGGTTTGTAAGTGGAAAATGGTTCTTGAGAAGAGGCACAAAAATCTTGAACGCCCGGTTCTTATCTAGAAAAGTTCGTAAGTAGAGGCGTTTCTTGGTAGAGGTTCCACTGTACTTTGAAATTTGGTATAGATGGTATCAATGGATTAGGCATAGGAAAACAAAATGAAAAGAAAGAGCTAAAATTGAAGCACATTATGTAAATATAGAGAGAGAAATGCACAATGTATAAGTATAATAGTATATAGAAGAGTACAACGTATATAAATATTCAGGATAATCGTATTAATTATATGTATATTATCTATTTTATTAAAATAAGATTAAGTGTAGCGCGATTAAATGTATATAAGTTTACAAAATGTAATGAAGCTCAAAAGAAAAATAGGCAAGAATGTACAAATGCAGAACTACCTACTGTATATATTATGATTTTTTTTTTAAATGAAAAATTAATAAACTTTATTTTTTTTAAAAAACCTACCGTCTCACTTAGCAACCGGGAATCCTGAAGCTCAATTGCGGTCGTAAGTCGAGGACCCTCCCCCCAGAAACTATCCCAGGTAAGACAGTTCACAAAACAGCTGTGGCACGACAGGTGGCAAAACTCAGTTAGCAACCGTCTCACTTAGCGACCGGTAATCATGAAACTCAATTGCATTCATAAGTTGAGGACCCCCCTCGGAAACTATTCTAGATAAGACAGGACACAAAACTCACTTAACAACTGTCTCAGTGATCGGAAATCTTGAGCTCAATTACTGTCGTAAGTTGAAGATCCCCCTGGAAACTATTTTAGGTAAGATAGGACGCAAAACTCATTTAACAACCATCTCACTTAGCGACCAGGAATCTTGAAGCTCAATTCCTGTCGTAAGTTAAGGAAACCCCCCCCCCCCCCGAAACTATCCCAGGTAAGAGAGGTCGCAAAACAGCCGTGGCAAGACAGGTTGCAAAACTCACTTAACAAATGTCTCACATAGTGACTGTGAATCTTGGGCTCAACTGTAGTCGTAATTCGAGGATCAACACCCACCCCACCCCCGAAAATATCCGAGGTCGCTAACTATCTTCCATCATCTTTTTGGGGGGGAGAGCATATTTGAAATAATTTTTGAGACGGGCATTCAAAGGAATTAAAAATTGCCAGGAGAGATCGTTAACGCAAAAAATAAATTAAAAGCCGCTTCCTGAAATATTATGCAAGGCAATCACTTTTTTTAAAAAAAAAATGGGGGAGGCGTTAAAAATGTTACTTTCTTCCCCCCAGCAGATGTTTCCTCTCTGCTGCCTGGTCCTTCGGGTGACATGCAGAAGACAAAATAAGTAAATAAAAATAATGTTTGGAAGGAAACACAAGCGAGAGGTTGCACAGTTGCAAGAATTGTGACTGCAGCAAAACGCATCCCCCAAAAGCTTTGGGGAATTTTTATTTATTTATTTATTTATTTTTGCTGCTTATCGCTGCAAAAACAATGATATTTCGTAATGCAAGACTTCCTCTCCGGTTTTTATTCTGCCTTTAGAAGCAGTAAGTCCGTTTTGAAGTCTCGCGGACAGGTAGGGGGGCTTTGACTTTAACAATCAAACTGGGCCCCAAATTCCACCATTGCAAAGCGAGGTAGTGAAGTGAGTCTTCTCACACGAGGAGTTGTAGGAGTGAAATTCCGATAGATTTACAGCCAAAGACACCAGGAGAGGTCCCTTCTGAGATGCTTCCCACACCCCACTTTCTTCTCAGGGTTCATCTGCCTCTCATCTGATTATTGCCTAGTCTGTGTCTCTTCCTCCTGTCTCCCAAGGTCTTTCCCACAGACCATTACACTATTTCTGCCCCCTCCTCTTTAATAATAATAATAATAACTAATTAATTAATAATTTATTAGACTTGTATGCCACCCCTCTCCGAAGACACAACAACAATAGAACAATATAGGTACAAATCTAATAATGAAAACTATGACTAAAACCCATTATCTTAAAAAAACAATCAATATTACACAATCATAACCACACATAACTTTTAATAGTCAGAGGGGGGCATGTACTAGTTGCCCCTTGCCTGGCAACATAGATAGGTCTTAAGGCTATTCAACTGCTTCTTCTCTGATTATTGCCTAGTCTGTGTCTCTTCCTCCTGTCTTCCAAGGTCTTTCCCACAGACCAGTACAATATTTCTGTCCCCTCCTCTTTACCCCCAAAGACACTAGGGAGGGTCCCTTCTGAGATGCTTCCCACACCCTTCTTTCTTCTCGGGGTTCATCTGCCTCTCATCTGATTATTGCCTAGTCTGTGTCTCTTCCTCCTGTCTCTCAAGTTCATCCTACGTAATACAATACAATACAATACAATACAATACAGTACAATACAATACAATAAGTAAGTAAGTAAGTTAGTTAGTTTGCAGAAGGCAATTAATTCACTTAATTTGTTGGTCACTCTCAGAAAATCCTGGCCAAAATCTGAAGATATCGACCTGGCAGCTCTCCGAGCCAGATAAGGTTTGTGACTGCAAATTCACCCTTGAAAGAGTTTGCTGGATATGAATGAGAATAATTCACAGCAACTTAATAAAAAAGGGGATATTTTGTCAGCACAAGGAGTCTGCTTCGTGGTTTGTGGAATCCTAGGTCAGAACAGGAAGCAGACAAATGACATGGAGTAATCTCGCCAATCTTTGCTAATTCAGCAGCTGCCTTGTTTCTCACAGTCTTTCCAGGAAAGGTAGGTGGTGTGGTTGTGTGGTCGTTCCCCACAGCAAAACTCCCTATCGTTCAATTAACCTGGGCATTTTCCAAAGCGCTCAGCATTTTTGAAGATGTAGAGAGCATGAAAGATTAACCCCATCGACTCCAATGTCGGGCACCCATTCTTGTTCTCTAACCAGCCGAGGATTTTGGTGTGACACACATTATCAACTCAACACATTGCTTGAAATTTTAAAAAAAGAACAACAAAAACAACACCTGCAGACCTATGAGGGACGTTTTATGCGTCCTTTGGTACTTGTGTGTTTAAGGTGTGTGTTTTTCTTTCCTTTTTTTAATGTCAGAACCGTGCAGCCGAAGAGAAAGAGACAAGATCAATCAAAACTGAGAGACAGCGTTGTTTCCTGCTAAGGTGGAATCGTACGGCGCAAAAATAAAATAATATAAAATAAAAAATTCTTACAATACATGCACCCCGCAGGCCAAAATCATTTTTTTAAAGAAGCGTTCTCGCTATTCCTCAGACATAACTCTGTTACTTAAATCCCACAGCACTGAAAAAAACCCCCAAACCTGGTGGGTTTGTAACTTTACCTGCCCTGGAAACATCATTTGCAATGACAATCGGAAAAATAAAAGACTTTCCGCCGTTACAAATCTTTTTATTATTCCGTCCTATCTGCTAAGCAAACGGTTTTAAAAACGATTTGCCAGGAAAGCTTAAAAAAAAATAAAAATTGCATGACGCCACAAGGGAAAAATCCACCCAGAAGCGGAATGGAGAAAACGCAGAGCTAAGAGATCGACTGATAAGACACCACCAAAAAAAGAGTCACATTTCCATATTTTGGATCCCGTTAGCTTCGCCAATGACGTAAGCAAATCAATAAAACCGGAGAATCTTCTCCCAATCTCACGGGAATATAAATATCTTTGCTTCCCACTGCGCGAAGCGACATCAGAAGAAAACGGTCGGCAAAACCAAGTGAAACCTATTCCACAAAGGATCAGGTGCAGTAATGGGCCCCACCTGGTACGAATGGGATCGGCAATCCGCTAGGACTTTTTAGTGGGCTCCGGATGCTGGCGAGGGCATGCCCAATGTGTGCGCGTGCACTCCCCCGTGAAATTTCACCAATTCTGCGCATGCGCAGAAGCAAAAAATAAAAGGTGAAAATTGCCAAAACCTCACCCGCGTGAACATCCTCATGTGAGATTTTGCCCGACACATGAGTGCGTGAACCCACGTGAGATTTCACTTCTGCGCATGTGTCTGGAGCAAAATCTCGCACGAGGATGCACACGGGGCAGATTTCGCCAATTCTGGTCATGCACAGAAGGGGGAAAAAAGCCAAAAATCGCCAAAATTTCATCCGGGTGAGCATCCTCATGTGAGATTTTGCTTTGGGTGCATGCGCAGAAGCGAAGTCTCCCATGGGAGCACACCCAACATGGCCCCTGTGTGAGATTTCACCAATTCTGCCCATGCGCAGAAACAAAACATGGCACCGGACCAGAATATCTCCGGGACCGCCTTCTGCCGCATGAATCCCAGCGACCGGTTAGGTCCCACAGAGTTGGCCTTCTTCGGGTCCCGTCGACTAAACAATGTCTGGTGGGACCCAGGGGAAGAGCCTTCTCTGTGGTGGTTCCGACCCTCTGGAACCAGCTCCCCCCTGAGATTAGGATTGCCCCCACCCTCCCTGCCTTTCGTAAACTCCTTAAAACCCACCTCTGTCGTCAGGTGTGGGGGAACTAAAACATCTCCCCCTTGCCCATGTTGTTTTTATTTATTTATTTATTTATTTGTTTGTTTGTTTGTTTGTTTGTTTTATTATTTAGATTTGTGTGTCGCCCCTCTCCGCAGACTCGGGGCGGCTCACAATAAGATACAACAGTTCATAACAAATCCAAATATAATTTAAAATATTTAAAAAGAACCCCATTTTTCTAACAAACACACACACAAACATACCATGCATAAATTGTACATGCCCGGGGGAGGTGTTTCAGTTCCCCCATGCCTGACGACAAAGGTGGGTCTTAAGGAGTTTACGGAAGGCAGGGAAAGTAGGGGCAGTTCTAATCTCTGGGGGGAGTTGATTCCAGAGAGTCGGGGCCGCCACAGAGAAGGCTCTTCCCCTGGGGCCCGCCAACCAACATTGTTTAGTTGACGGGACCCGGAGAAGGCCCACTCTGTGGGACCTAATCGGTCGCTGGGATTCGTGCGGCAGAAGGCGGTCTCGGAGATATTCTGGTCCAGTGCCATGAAGGGCTTTAAAGGTCATAACCAACACTTTGAATTGTGACCGGAAATTGTTTTGCCATTTGATTGGTTGTGTGCTTGTTTTTTATATATATTGGGATTGTTTTATGAATTTCTTAACTTAAAATTGTAATTGGATTGGTGGGCATTGGATTTGTCACTATGTACTGTTTTTTTTTTTACTATTGTTGTGAGCCGCCCCGAGTCTGCGGAGAGGGGCAGCATATGAATCCAATAAATCTAATCTAAATCTAAAAACAAAAAAAGGCGAAAATTGCAAAAATCTCACCCGTGGCGGCATCCTTGTGCAAGATTTTGCTCTGGATGCATGCGCACAAGCCAAGTCTCACACAGGCGTGTGCCCGACACATGTGCACATGGCCCTTGCATGAGGTTTTGCTTCTGCGCATGCGCCCGAAGTGAAATCTCGCACGAGGATGCTCAGGCAGGTGAGATTTCACCAATTCTGAGCAGAAACAAAAAAAATAGGTGAAAATTGCCAAATTCTCACCTGCACAAGCATCCTTGTGTGAGACTTTGCTTCGCGGGCGAGATTTCACCAATTCTGCGCATGCGCAGAAACAAAAAGAAAGTGCAAAAATTGTCAAAATCTCACTCTCACAAGCATCCTCATGCGAGATTTCGCTTCGCGGGTGAGATTTCGCCAATTCTGCGCATGCGCAGAAACAAAAAGAAAGTGCAAAAATTGTCAAAATCTCACTCTCACAAGCATCCTAATGCGAGATTTCGCTTCGCGGGTGAGATTTTGCCAATTCTGCGCATGTGCAGAAGGGGAAAAAATCTATCTATCTATCTATCTATCTATCTATCTATCTATCTATCTATCTATCTATCTATCTCTATCTATCTATCTATCTATCTATCTATCTAATCTATCTATCTATCTATCTATCTATCTCTATCTATCTATCTATCTATCTAATCTATCTATCTATCTATCTATCTATCTATCTCTATCTCTATCTATCTATCTATCTAATCTATCTATCTATCTATCTATCTCTATCTCTATCTATCTATATATCTATCTATCTATCTATCTATCTAATCTATCTATCTATCTATCTATCTATCTATCTATCTCTATCTCTATCTATCTATCTATCTAATCTATCTATCTATCTATCTATCTATCTATCTATCTATCTCTATCTCTATCTATCTATCTATCTATCTATCTATCTAATCTATCTATCTATCTATCTATCTATCTATCTATCTATCTATCTATCTATCTAATTCAATTTTTTATGCCCCCCTTCTCCTTAGACTCAGCGCGGCTTACAACATGTTAACTTTTTAACAGAGTCAGCCTATTGCCCCCCATAAACTGGGTCCTCATTTGACCCACCTTGGAAGGATGGAAGGCTGGGTCAATCTTGAGCCGCTGGTGAGATTTGAACCGCTGACCTGCAGATCTACAGTCAGCTTTTAGTACTGCACTCCATCCACTGTGTCACCCTGGCTATGTGTCTTGCCTGCGCAAGCATCCTCATGCGAGATTTCACTTCGGGAGCATGCGCAGAAGCAAAGTCTCATGTGGGAGAGCGCACACACATGTCGGGCGCGCGCCTGAGCCCCCGCCAACCTCGTGATCCCAGTACCGGTGGGTGGAGCCCTTCCCTGACCAGGAGAACCCAGGAGAAGACAGCCAGGGAAACCCAAGAGAGCCACGTCAACGGAGGATCTCCCCCTCATCCGTTGGATCAAAGCTGAGGGTGAAAAAGTCCTGGTGGGTTTCCCAGCCAGGCCCACCTACCTCCACGCCTTGAACTTTCAGCTTCATGTGGTCTTCCCGCGTGGTCTTCCCGTCTTTCCGCTTTTTCCAGCAATATCCATCTTTGCGGTATTTCACCTTCTTCCTGTTGTAAAGGATCATAGAGCCATTCTGGGGCCTGCAAGACAAAAAGGAGAGAACACGGTTATTGGGGGGGGGGGCTGTGTAAAGTAGGATTAACAGAGCCGGAAGGGACCTTGGGGATCTTCTAGTCCAGCCTCCTGCTCATGACAAAGCCCTAGACCAGTGATGGCAAACAGAGAGTAACAGAGTAGTAACAGTGCACAGTAACCCTTGAGTTACCAAGGATACACAGAGGAAACGTGGAGGTGGCAGGTATCCCGCTGATAATCCAGAGATACTAGTAGTAATTCAATAATACAATACAGATACATTAAGTGTATAAATGTTATTTACTTTGGCAAATAGCTTAGCCAAAAACAATCCCAGTCATACACAATTACATCAGTCAATACTCACGATACATATACAGTATTATAAGCCTCTCTCAATACATTAAACAATACTACAAGCCTTACTTACACAATACATTAAACCATCATTTGAACACACAGTTCTATAGCATAACAGACTAACTAGAAATAGCAGAGAGTAATCAAAGAGAAATCAGAGAGAGAAAGAGTGAGAGAAAGAGAGAAAGAAAGAAAGAAAGAAAGAAAGAGAGAGAGAGATGCTTCTGGCTCCCTCTTATGGTTAACTGCAGCACTACTTCTTAAAGCTATACAGTGTTCCCTCGATTTTCGCGGGGGATACGTTCCGAGACGGCCTGCGAAAGTCGAATTTCCGTGAAGTAGAGATGCGGAAGTAAATACACTATTTTTGGCTATGAACAATATCACAAGCCTTCCCTTAACACTTTAAACCCCTAAACTGCAATTTCTCATTCCCTTAGCAACCATTTAGATTATTACTCACCATGTTTATTTATTAAAGTTTATTAAAAAAAAATATTTATTAAAGGCGGACGAAAGTTTGGCGATGACATATCGGGTGGGAAAAACCGTGGTATAGGGGGGAAAACAGCAAAGTATTTTTAATTAATATTTTTGAAAAACCGTGATATAGCCGTTTCGCGAAGTTTGAACCCGCGAAAATCGAGGGACCACTGTAGTATTATAATACATTTAAACATACTGTACATTGATAACTGAATTTAAACATGCCTGGGATAAACATATATCCCTCCTAAGATAAAATACAGAAAATAGTATAAGGGCAGACTAGATGGACCATGAGCTCTTTTTCTGCCATCAGACTTCTATGTTTCTATAATAATAACCCAACTAGTTATGTACATAGTACTAACATTTTTCTTCTTGCATGCCAAAAACAGGAGTGCGCTAGCGTGCACATGCCAGCACACAATTCCCCACCATGAACCCCACTGTGCATACACGCATCCCCACAAATGTGCCCGCTCCGTTGGACCATTTTTCACCCTCAGGGTTCCCCGAAATCTCTAGAGTGCGAAAAACGGCCCAAACGGGCAAACCGGAAGTCCATTTCAGCCACTGAAGCTGACTCTAGATCTGTAGGTCAACGGTTCAAATCTCATCGCCAGCTCAAGGTTGACTCAGCCTACCATCCTTCCGAGGTGGGTAAAATGAGGACCTGGATTGTGGGGGCAATAGGCTGGCTCTGTTAAAAAGCGCTATTGCTAACGTGTTGTAAGCCGCCCTGAGTCTAAGGAGAAGGGCAGCATAAAAATCGGACAAATAAATAAATAAATAAATTTCTCCGAGGCCGGAAATCAGGTGGCCCGTGCGTGCATGCGCACTGAAGCCGACATAGGGCGATGCCTTGTGTGCCCTCAGCTATGGCTTGGTGTTGCCACCTGTGACATGCATGCCACAGGTTCACCATCACCACACCTAGACTGTGTTAGACAAAAAAAATCTTGCGAGAGGATATGCGCTTGTGCGAGATTTTGGCACTGGCTGCCGATCGGTTTCCGGTCACAATTCAAAGTGTTGGTAATGACCTTTAAAGCCCTACATGGCCAGAATACATCCGGAACCGCCTTCTACCGCACGAATCCCCAGCGGCCGATAAGGTCCCACAGAGTTGGCCTTCTCCGGGTCCAGTCGACCAAACAATGTCGTTTGGTGGGCCCCAGGGGCAGAGCCTTCTCTGTGGCGGCCCCGGCCCTCTGGAATCAACTCCCCCCAGAGATTAGAACGACCCCCACCCTCCTTGTCTTTCGCAAGTTACTCAAGACCCACCTTTGTCGCCAGGCATGGGGGAGTTAGGATATTCCTTCCCCCTAGGCCATTACAAGTTATGTATGGTATGTTTGTGTGTATGTTTGGTTTTTATAATAAGGGTCTTTAGTTGTTTTATTAAATTGGATTGTTACATTTTTTAAAAAATCATTGTTGTTAGCCGCCCCGAGTCTGCAGAGAGGGGTGGCATACAAATCCAATAAATAATAATAATAATAATAATAAAATAATTATTATTTTGCTTCTGCCAAATTGCCAAAATCTCTCACACATTAAATCCCCTGGTGAGAATTTGCTTCCCGCGCATGAGTCCTTCTTTTCGTTAAACTAGGTCTCAAATAAGCAATGTAAAAATAAGATTGCATGACACAATTGCATTAATAGGATTTTAAACTGGTTTTTACACTATTTTTTTCTACTGTTGTAAGCAGCCCGGAGTCCTTCGGGAGTGGGAAGCATACAAATTTAATTAATGAGTTCTAGACATTTACTACTCTATTGCAAAAGTTGTATTTTCTGCAATATTTAAGGGATTGTGGGGGCAATAGGCTGGTTATGTTAAAAAGTGCTATTGCTAACATGTTTGTAAGCCGCCCTGAGTCTAAGGAGAAGGGAGGCATAAAAATCAGATAGATAGATAGATAGATAGATAGATAGATAGATAGATAGATAGATAGATAGATAGATAGATAGATACATAGATAGATGATAGATAGATACATAGATAGATGATAGATAGAAAGATAGATAGGTAGGTATGTAGGTAGGTAGGTAGGTAGGTAGGTAGATAGATAGATAGATAGATAGATAGATAGATAGATAGATTGATAGATAGATAGATACATAGATAGATGATAGATAGATAGATAGATAGATAGATAGATAGATGATAGATAGATAGATAGATACATAGATAGATGATAGATAGATAGATAGATAGATAGATAGATAGATAGATGATAGATAGATAGATAGATACATACATACATAGATAGATGATAGATAGATAGATAGATAGATAGATAGATAGATAGATAGATAGATGATAGGTAGGTAGGTAGGTAGGTAGGTAGGTAGATAGATAGATAGATAGATGATAGATAGATAGATAGATGATAGATAGATAGATAGATAGATAGATAGATAGATAGATAGATGATAGGTAGGTAGGTAGGTAGGTAGGTAGATAGATAGATAGATAGATAGATAGATAGATAGATAGATAGATAGATAGATAGATAGATAGATAGATACATAGATGATAGATAGATAGATAGATAGATAGATAGATAGATGATAGATAGATAGATAGATGATAGATAGATAGATAGATGATAGATAGATGATAGATAGATGATAGATAGATAGATAGATAGATAGATAGATAGATAGATAGATAGATAGATAGATAGATAGATGACTCCTAAGTCCCTCTCACTATTACTGAGCCAGGTATTACTACCTATAGTATACCTGTGCCTTAGCCTCCAGCCAGTGCCCTAATCCTCTGTTGCTCTCCTCTGCAACTCTTCCAGAGTCTCAACGTCTTTTTTTGGCCACCGAAACTGGATGCCATCTTTCTAGCGTGCTCTTTGCCAAGGCGTCACAAAGGGGGAATACTAACAGTTGGCGTGATTTCGATGCTATTCCCTTTGTCGGTGCAGGATAAAACTCTCCATCTTTCATCCCCCTTTTTCATGCCGACTCCTTAAATACGGCTCGACAATCGTTGCCTCTCGGAAACACACTTTTTGGCAAGAGGAGGGGAAGCTGCGGCGCAAGCGTTTGTCCAATAAGCAGCTGTCACGATTCATTTCAAACTTGGGTGACATGAACGCCCCCCTTCTCCTTTGCTTTCCAGCTTTCTTTTCTTTCCCTTCCCTTCCCTTCTTCCCTTCCCTTCCCTCTTCCTCTATTCCTTTCCTTTCTTCAGTTCCCTTCCTTCTCTTTTCCATTCATTCTTCCTTTCCTTTCCTTCCCTTCCCTTCTTTTCTTCCCTCTTCATTCCTTTTTTCTTTTCTTCCCTTTCCTTTCTCCCCTTCCTTCTTTCTCCTTTCCATTCC
Organism: Erythrolamprus reginae; assembly: GCF_031021105.1. Classification (NCBI taxonomy): domain Eukaryota; kingdom Metazoa; phylum Chordata; class Lepidosauria; order Squamata; family Dipsadidae; genus Erythrolamprus; species Erythrolamprus reginae. The sequence continues at coordinate 16,720,828 of NC_091957.1, read as the reverse complement.
TTCTTCCTTTTCTTTCCCTTCACTTCCCTTCCTTTTTCCTCCTTTTCAGTCCTTCCCTTCCCTCCTTCCTCCTTTTTCCTTTCCTTCCCTTCCCTCTTTCTCCATTCCTTTCCTTTCTTCCCTTCCTTCTTCCTCCTTTTCAGTCCTTCCCTTCCCTCCTTCCTCCTTTTTCCTTTCCTTTCCTTCCCTTTCTCCATTCCTTTCCTTTCTTCCCTTCCTTCTTTCTCCTTTTCATTCCTTCTTCCTTTCCTTCTTTCCTTTTCCTTTTCCTTTTTCTCCTTTCGCTTCCCTTCCTTCTTCCTCCTTTCTAGTCCTCCGCTTCCCTCCTTCCTCTTTTTTCCTTTCCTTTCCTTCCCTCTTCCTCCTTCCCTTTCCTTCTTTCCTTCCCTTCCCTCTTTCTCCATTCCTTCCCTTTCATTTCTTCCCTTCCCTTCCTTCTTTCTCCTTTTCATTCCTTCTTCCTTTCCTTCTTTCCTTTACCTTTCTCTCCTTTCGCTTCCCTTCTTTCTTCCTCCTTTCTAGTCCTCCCCTTCCCTCCTTCCTCTTTTTTCCTTTCCTTTCCTTCCCTCTTCCTACTTCCCTTCCCTCCTTTCCTCTGCTTTTCCCTCCCTTCCTTTCCTTCTTCTCTTCCCTCTTTCACCTTCCCTTCCCCCTTACCCTCTTCATTTCTCTGCATCTTTGCTCCCCACCACCACCAACAGCTTTATTCTTCCTGGGAAACTGATATCAAGGGGGAGAAAAACTTGACAATATTTGGCCCAACATTTTGGAAAGGGGAAGGGAGAAAGGCCAATCTTTCCCCCCCCCCCTTCCTTAAAATCTGTGGGTGCTTCATCCTCCAACAGCCGCTGCTGAAGATGGTTACAGAAATTTATAGAAGTACATTAGTCACAGTAATTTGGCTGTGGAGCACCAAGAACACGGAAAGAAATACAACAACATTAGCAGCGGTTGCAGCCATAAACAACTTGGGAACGGAAAAGCTGGGAGTTGGCAGCCTTCGGACCCGTAAATCCTTCGCAAGATGTGGAAGAGAAGCAAGGAAGATTTTTCTTGGGGGGGGAGGGAAGCCGCCCCCTTTTTTCCTCTCCTTTCTCATCTCTCTTTTCCCAGCCCTGAGTTGGTGGGAGGAGGACAGCTCAGGCCGAAATATTAAATTGCACAATTTTTGCAGAGGGTCAATGCACAATTTTGCACCCCGTAGAGCTTTTTTGCAAATTGGAGAAATTTCTTTGCAAATGAGGGTAAATTTTTTTTAAAAAAATTTTTTTTTAAATTCTCCCACAGAGAACATGGGGGGGGGGGTCCAAAATGTGGCCCCTGTCTCTGAAATGTGGATTTGAGGCTTATTGATACTTTCTTTCCTTCCTTCCTTCCTTCCCACCCTCTTCTTCCTCCCTCCCTCCCCTCCCTGCCTCTTCTTTCTTTCTTTCTTTCCTTCCCCCTCCTTCCTTCCTCCCTCCCTGCTTCTTTTTCTTTCTTTCTTTTTTTCTTTTCTTCCTTCCTTCCCTTCCTCTTCTTCCTTCCTCCCTCCCTGACTCTTTCTTTCTTTCTTTCTTTCCTTCCTTACTTACTTTGTTTCTTTCATACAATACACCTCTCCTCCCTCCCTCCTTTCTCTCCCTCTTCTTCCTCCCTCCCTCCCTCCCCCCATGCATCTTTCTTTCTTTCCTTCCTCCCTTCCCTCCTCCTTCCTTCCTTCATTTATTTTATTCATTCATTCATTCATTCATTTATTCAACTTCTATTCCACCCAATCCTGAAGGACTCAGGGCAGCTTACAATAATAATATAAATACAAATACAAATAGATACAGAACAGTAAGTAGTATTCCTTCCTTCCTTCTTTCCTTCCTTCCTTTATTTTATTTATTTATTTAATCAACTTCTATTCCGCCCAATCCCGAAGGACTCAGGGCAGCTTACAATAATAATACAAATACAAATTCCTTCCTTCCTTCCTTATTTGTACTTATAGGCTGCCCAATTCCTTTCGGACTCTGGGCAGTGTACAGCATAAAAATATAAAACCAATATAAAATAGTATATACCCGTTAAAATACTTTCATCCTAATAAAAAAGCCTGAGGAGATTTTTGCTTGCTGCGGTTTGGCAGGGTATTCGTGTGGGGTGTTTTTTTTTACCCCCACCGGAAAGGTCTCTCAGGGGTCACCTTTGATTTCCAGAATTCCTCATGTGAGGAGTCCGGACTCCCAGAATGCTCCACCAGGTCTGTCAAGGCCTCACCCAGCTTCGTTAAGGAGGAAGGGGAGGGGGGCTGCCAAATAGGCTGCACTGATTGGTGGACTTACCTGAAGGAGGGAAAACCTCCACCAATCACTGAGCCCAGTGTTCACAGTCATCATCATTACACTGTTCACCTCATCAGAGCTAGCCATTTTGTTTCCTTCCTTCCCTCCTCCACGTTTCCTCCTCTTTTCCTTTCCTTTCCACCTTTTATTTCCTTCCTTTCACTTATTTCCTTTCCTTCCCTTCTTCCTTCTTCCTCCTTTTATTTGCTTTGCTTTCTCCTTCTTCCCTCTTCCTTCTTCCTCCTTTTATTTCCTTTCCTTTGCTTTCTCCTTCCCTCTTCCTTCTCCCTTCTTCCTCCTTTCCTTTCCTTTCCTTTCCATCCCTTCCCTCTTCCCCCTTTCCTTTATCCTTTTTCCTTCTTCCCTCTACCTTCTTCCTTCTTCCTCCTTTCCTTTCTTTCCTATTCCATCCCTTCCCTTCCCTCTTCCTCCTTCCGTTCCCTTTCCTTTCTCCATCTTCCCTCTACCTTCTTCCTTCTTCCCCCTTTCCTTTCCCTTCCTGTCCTTTCCTTCTTCCCTTCCCTCTTCCCCCTTTCCTTTCCCTCCCTTTGCCTTCAGAAATTGTGGATGCTCCATCACTGGACGCTTTCAAGAAGAGACTGCACGGCCACTTGTCACAAATGGTGGAGGGTCTTCTGCTCAAACACGGGGTTGGACTAGATGATCCTCCAAGGTCCCTTCCAACTCTATTCTGATTGATTGATTGATTGATTGATTGATTGATTGATTGATTGATTGGCTCTTCTGCTCAAGCACAGTTAGTCTAGAGATGACCTCCAGGGTGGCGCAGTGGTTAGAGTGCATCACTACAGGCTACATCAGCTGACTGCTATCTCTAGTTCAGTGGTTCAAATCTCACCACTGGCTCAAGGTTGACTCAGCCTTCCATCCTTCCCATGTGGGTCAAATGAGGACCCAGATTGTTTGGGTCAAGAGGCTGACTCTGTACATGGCTTAGAGAGAGCTAAGTATATAAGTCTAAATGCTATCGCTATTGCTCTGTTATTCTGTTCTCTCCCCAAAATCAAGCTTTTGAATCTCCAAATCATTCTGTGATTAAAAAAAACCCAGCCAGGTTCAGACTTGAGCCTGTGGCTGGCCAGTTCTCACCTCCTCTCGCTCCCAAATTTCTCCGATAGGCAATATTTCCTGATTTATCCGTTATCAAATCATCGCGCGTCCCCGTTGAGACATCCTTAAATGTGATTATGTGGAAATTCTTTTCTCTTTTACGGCTCGGTGGCCTTTGAAAACGGTTCCCTCGTCACTCCGGCTGGCCGATTTGAGGCCTCGGGGAAAAGACCGATCTCTTCAGAGGTGATGCAGTTTTCCTGTGCTGGGCAGGTATGAAAATTTAAGAGGCCTATCTCCTGTCTCTTCAATCCATCACCGTGGCTGTCAAGTGACGCCAAATTTCATGAGGGAGTTGCTGACCCTTTCCAGCGTGAAACGGGTGTACTCAAAATGGGAGCGGAGCCTATTTGGGGGATTGTGCGAATGTGATATGAGGAGGGCCGGTATTCAGACGGTTGATACCAGTTCGGGTGAACTGGTAGTGAACATTTTGAGAAGTGAGGAGAACCGGCAAATACCGCCATCTCTGGCTTCCCTTGGTTTTTTTTACCTCAGCTAATTCATGGTATCTCCGGAACCGCCTTCTGCCGCACAAATCCCAGCGACCAATTAGGTCCCACAGAGTTGGCCTTCTCTGGGTCCCGTCAACTAAACAATGTCGGTTGGCGAGGCCCAGGGGAAGAGCCATCTCTGTGGTGGTTTCGACTCTGGAACCAGCTGCCCCCGGAGATTAGAACTGCCCCCACCTTCCTTGCCTTCCGTAAACTCCTTAAAACTCACCTCTGGCGTCAGGCATGGGGGAATTGAGGCATTCCCCCCCTCCCCCGGGCTTATACAATTTATGTATGGTATGTCTGTGTGTATGTCTGGTTTAATAATGGGGTTTTTAATGTTTTTTTAAAAATTTATTAGATTTGTTGTGAATTGTTCTATTGTATGTTGTGAGCCGCCCCGAGTCTATGAGAGGGGCGGCATATAAATCTAATAAAATAGAATAAATAAATAAATTAAATAAATAAATAAATAAATGTGGCAAAGCAAATTTCCGCGCTTCAGCTGAGGTAAAACAACAGCTCAGCTCACCAGCGTTGACACCGAGGATGGTCTTGGAGTACTGCATGCACTCTCTCATAGAAGCAGTAGGAAAAAATTGGGATTGTGTGAATGCATTACAAGGAGAGCTGGTATTTAACTGGCTTGTACCAGTTCGGACGAACTGGTAGCGGCCATTTTGAGAAGTGAGGAGAACCGGCAAATACCGGTAGTTCTGGCTTTCCTTGAATTTTTTTTTTTTTACTTCAGCTAATTTGCGCGGCAGAGCAGATTTCCACGCCTCACCTGAGGTAAAACAACAGCTCGACTGACCAATGCTGACATTGAGGGTGGTCTTGGAGGGCTACATGCACGCTCTCATGGAAGCGGAGGAAAATATTGGGATTGTGTGAGTGCATTATGAGGAGCTGGTATTCAGCCGGTTCATACCAGTTTGGGCGAACTGGTAGTGGACATTTTGAGAAGTGCAGAGAATCAGCAAATACCGCCACCTTTGCCTTCCTTTTTATTTTTTTTAACCTCAGCTGATTCACATGGCAGAGCGGATTTCCGCGCCTCAGCTAAGGTAAAACAATAGCTCGGCTCACCAGCGCTGAGTTTTTAAGAAGAGATTGGCAGCTCTTTGTTCCGAATGGTAGAGGCTTCTCCTGCTTGAGGAGGGGCTTGGGCTAGATGACCTCTGAGGTCCCTTCCAGCCCTACGATTCTACCTTCTACTGCAAGGGTCTCCATATTTAACAGTGGTGAAGCCTTGTGGACTTCAGCTCCCAGAATTCCTCAGTCTGGAATGATAAAAGGGTCCCTTGCTTGAGCAAAGGGTTGGGCTAGATCAGTGTTTCCCAACCTTGGCAACTTGAAGATATCTGGACTTCAATTCCCAGAATTCCCCAGCCAGCATTTGCTGGCTGGGGAATTCTGGGAGTTGAAGTCCAAATATCTTCCAGTTGCCAAGTTTGGGAAACACTGGGCTAGATGACCTCCAAGGTCCCTTCCAATGCTGTTATTCTATGTTCTATGTCATAGTCCTCGACGTACGACCACAATAAAGACCAAAATCTCCACATCTAAGCAAATACCATTGTTTAGTGAGCTTTGTCTCATTTTATGACCTTCCGTGCCTTGACTGTTAAGCGAATCACTGCGGTTGTTGAGTTAGTCACTCGGTTTTTAAGCGAATCAGGCTTCCCCATCGACTTTGCCTGTCGGAAAGCCATCAAAGGGGACAACCCCCACACCCCCTGCCGGGACATTGCCAACTATCATAAATGCAAGTCACTTAGCGACAATTATAAGTATGGGGAAAAAACAGTCCGGAGTCATTTTTTTTCAGCGTAACTTTGAACTGTTACTAAACAAAACGGTTGTAAATTAAGAACTACCTTTTAAAATGACTTGGGTTTTATTTTTTCCTCAGAGAAATGTTTTGTTTTCGGCTGAATTCTGTGTTCTTCTTCGAACTGCACATTAAATCCGATTCCTGAGCAAACACATCCATAAATAACACCCAGGGTTGAAAGGCGATGTTCCCCCCCCCCCCCAACTATTTATTTATTTATTTTGCACTTCTCTTCGAGTTTCTTGGGTCAGAAAATAATTCCATCGGAGTGCAAAAGGGCACGCTTAATGGAAAAAGGTTCAGGAGCCATGTCCATTGTCCCGAGCCGACCCATTGTAACCTCAGAGTTGCTATGGAGGGAGGGGCTTACTCTGCGGAGGAATAAATGAGAAAGAGATTGCTCTGAGCTCATGAAACTGAGACCTCTTAAAATAGCCCTAAGATTCATTCTCACTCAGTTCTCCCATAAAGCTAGTCCTTCCGCTTAAGAACAGTTCATTTTCAGTTCGGGGGAACTGGAAACAACGGTGGGAGCCTCCACCCACCGGCCCGACATCATCACATGTGATCTGTGCATGTGCAGAAACACCACCCACACGAGTTGACAGTTCTAAATCGGGAGCGAACGTAAGTGAAGCCCACTCCTACTTAGGGCCCCTTTTTTCACAAAGGGGTCTAATTAATTAATTAATTGATTGATTGATTTGATTAATTAATTAATTAAAACATTTTAGTTTCTTTATTGAAGAAAGAACAACACCAAAATAAATGTGTGTCTACATGCACAAATCACATAGAAACATAGAAGACTGACGGCAGAAAAAGACCTCATGGTCCATCTAGTCTGCCCTTATACTATTTTCTGTATTTTATCTTACAATGGATATATGTTTATCCCAGGCATGTTTAAATTCAGTTACTGTGGATTTATCAACCACGTCTGCTGGAAGTTTGTTCCAAGGATCTACTACTCTTTCAGTAAAATAATATTTTCTCATGTTGCTTTTGATCTTTCCCCCAACTAACTTCAGATTGTGTCCCCTTGTTCTTGTGTTCACTTCACATATTAAAAACACTTCCCTCCTGAACCTTATTTAACCCTTTAACATATTTAAATGTTTCGATCATGTCCCCCCTTTTCCTTCTGTCCTCCAGACTATACAGATTGAGTTCATTAAGTCTTTCCTGATACGTTTTATGCTTAAGACCTTCCACCATTCTTGTAGCCCGTCTTTGGACCCGTTCAATTTTGTCAATATCTTTTTGTAGGTGAGGTCTCCAGAACTGGACACAGTATTCCAAATGTGGTCTCACCAGCACTCTATATAGCGGGATCATAATCTCCCTCTTCCTGCTTGTTATACCTCTAGCTATGCAGCCAAGCATCCTACTTGCTTTCCCTACCGCCTGACTGCACTGTTCACCCATTTTGAGACTGTCAGAAGAGAGAAATTTGAGTATGAGGAATATAAAAACAAATACAAATACAGTGGTTGCTCTACCTACAAACGCCTCTACTTACGAACTTTTCTAGATAAGAACCGGGCGTTCAAGATTTTTTTGCCTCTTCTCAAGAACCATTTTCCACTTAGAAACCCGAGCCTCCGAAACTATAACCGGAAAAGGCAGGGAGAAGCCTCCATGGGGCCTTTCTAGGAACCTCCTAGGAGGAAACAGGGTTGGAAAAGGCGGGGAGAAGCCTCTGTGGGGCCTCTCTAGGAATCTCCTGGGAGGAAACAGGGCTGGAAAAGGTGGGGAAAAGCCTCCAGAGGGCCTCTCTAGGAATCTCCTGGGAGGAAACAGGGTTGGAAAAGGTGGGGAGAAGCCTCTGTGGGGCGTCTCTAGGAATCTCCTGGGAGGAAACAAGGCCTCCACCCTCCCCGTGGTTTCCACAATTGCACACATTATTTGTTTTTACATTGATTCCTATGGAAAAAATTGCTTCTTCTTAACAAACTTTTCCTCTTAATAACCTGGTTACGGAATGAACTAAGTTCTTAAGCAGAGGTACCACTATATATAATTTTTGCATTAAACCTCTACCATAATAGGTGGTTAATGTCTTAATTGAATAGAAAGGAGAGAACGGTATAAACGCATTAATAAAATAAAAAGAAAAAAGTAAAGAAGAGTTAAAAAGAAAGGAGGAAAGAGAAGAAGAAAAGAGAAAGAGAAGGAGCAGAGACAAGTCAACCTCTTTGTTGACTATCATATCTCACACCCTTTATTGTTACATTTCTGTTAATTACTGGTATTTTTGTGGTCACTGGTTTATATAGGGATCGGATTTAATGGGCCTCTCAATTTGGAAAGGAAGACGTGCAGTTCAATGTAGACACAAAAACCCCAGCCCAAAATAAAAATCTTTCTCGGAACAAAAACAAACAAAACACCAGAAAAAGAACATCAGGTTGTTTTAAAGTACTTCTCAACTTACAACCTTGTGGTAACGATGCTGGCAGATGAACCAAAGAGGTGCTATCAAGGGAATGAACAGAACGAGTCCTCGGAGACGGGTGGCATACAAATCCTAATAATAATAATAATAATAATAATAATAATAATAATAATAATAATAATGAGGAGGAGGAGGAGGAGGAGGAGAAGAAGAAAAGAAGAAGAAAAGAAGAAGAGGAGGAGAAGGAGGAGGAGGAATAGGAGGAGGAGGAGGAGGAGAAGAAGAAGAAAAGAAGAAGAGGAGGAGAAGGAGGAGGAGGAATAGGAGGAGGAGGAGGAGAGGAAGAAGAAGAAGAAGAAGAAGAAGAAGAAGAAGAAGAAGAAGAAGAAGAAGAAGAAGAAGAAGAAGAAGAAGAATGGACGACATAGCTCAGAGCTGCCTAATGGGCAAAGAAAGAAACCCTCCCTAGTTTTTGGGGTGAGATAGCGGGAGATTTGTACTTTCAGATTTGCAAGATTCTGGTAGTAGTATGTGGGAGATAGGGAAAAGAGACTCGGCCATGGGAACAAACAGATAAGAGACAGCGTAACTCATGGCTGCATAACGGGCGAAGAAAGTAGCTCAGAAGGGACCGTCCCTACTTTCTCAGGCTGTAAAGGAGACAACGGGATAATTTTATTTATTTTATTTATTTTATTTATTTATTTTATTTATTTTATTTATTTTATTTATTTTATTTATTTTATTTATTTTATTTATTTTATTTATTTTATTTATTTTATTTATTTTATTTATTTTATTTATTTTATTTATTTTATTTATTTTATTTATTTTATTTATTTTATTTATTTTATTTATTTTATTTATTTTATTTATTTTATTTATTTTATTTATTTTATTTATTTTATTTATTTTATTTATTTTATTTATTTTATTTATTTTATTTATTTTATTTTGTCCAATACACAATGTGGGTTTTAGTGGGTATATATCTATATACAGTACACATAGTAAAATACATGATGAAGGTTATAGAGGAGATACTCATAGTAAAATATATCTAAGAAATAATAGAAAAGAAGATATAGTAATAGAACATATCAATGAAAGAATAGAAGAAGAGATATAGGAATAGAAGAAAGGTATAGGAGATATAGGAGAGCAATAGGACTGGGGACAGAAGGCACTCTAGTGCACTTGTACTCGCCCCTTACTGACCTCTTAGGAATCTGGATAGGTCATTGTATTTTCGGACTTGCAAGGTTCTCGTAGCAAGCAGAAAAGACCTTGGGAGACCAGGAAAAAAGACCCAACCAAGGCAATTGTCATGTAACAGTCAACTGAGCCCACAGCTGCATAAGGAATAGAGAAAGAGACCCTGCCTAGTTTCTCAGGCTCTGAAAGAGACCTTGGGAGAATTGTACTTTCAGACTTGCAAGATTTCTTGGGGGGCTAGGTGACAAGGACCTTGGGAGATGAGAAGAAGAGGTATAACCAAGGGAATGGTCAGATAAGAGACTCCATGGCCTGCCCCTGGATTTTGGAAGGAATAAAAAGCTCAGAAGGGACCCTCCCTAGTTTCTCAGGCAGTAAAGGAGACAGCAGGAGAATTGTACTTTCACACTTGCAAGATTCTTAGAAACCTAGAAGATTGACGGCAGAACAAGACCTCCTGGTCCATCTAGTCTGCCCTAATACGATTTACTGTATTTAATCTTAAGATGGATCTATGTTTATCTTCTCTTCTCTATTTTATTATTCTATTCCATCCTACTCTACTGTACTCTGATGAAAAGAAGGACTAGGGGAGAGATGATAGCAGTCTTCCAATATCTCAAGAATTGGAAGATGCTATCATGTCACCCCTGGTCCTTCTCTTTCTCATACTAAACAATGTCAGTTCTCTCAATCACCATCCTGGTTTAACCTTCAGATCCTTTATCATCCTTCTTGGTTGATAGTTGTTGATGTTGCGAATCCTGGGGAATTAAGATTGTCCCAGTTTGTTTCTTTTACTTAGTCTCGGTTGAACAGTGGCGCGAAGAGGAATAAAAACTGGGGTTTCCTCCCCCCAGCCAGTTCCTGAGTCAAATAGAGTCATAGAAACATAGAAGATTGATGGCAGAAAAAGACCTCCTGGTCCATCTAGTCTGCCCTTCTACTATTTCCTGTATTTTATCATAGAATGGGTATATGTTTATCCCAGGCATGTTTCAATTCGGTTCCTATGGATTTACCAACCACATCTGATGGATGTTTGTTCCAAGCATGTACTACTCTTTCAGTCAAATAATATTTTTTCACACATTGCTTCTGATCTTTCCCCCAACTAACCTCAGATAGTGGCCCCTTTGTTGTTGGGTTCACTTTCCTATTAAAAACACTTCCCTCCTGAACCTTATTTAACCCTTTAAAGATATTTAAATGTTTTGATCATGTCCCCCCTTTCCCTTCTGTCCTCCAGACTATACAGATTAAGTCTTTCCTGATCAGTTTTATGCTTAAGACCTTCCACCGTTTTTGTAGCCCGTCTTTGGACCCGTTCAATTTGATCCATCTCTTTTTGCAGCTGAGGTCTCCAGAACTGGACACAGAATTATTCCAAATGGGGTCTCCCCAGCGCTCTATACAGCGGGACCACAATCTCCCTCTTCCTGCTTGTTCTACCTCTAGCTATGCAGCCAAGCCTTCTACTCGCTTTTCCTACCGCCTGACTGCACTGTTCACCCATTTTTAGACTGTCAGAAATCATTAACCCTAACAGTCTCAAAAAGAGACACAGTCAAGGGAATGGTCAGATAACAGACCACATAGCCCTCAGCTGCATAATGAGCAGAGAAAGAGACTCAGAAGGGACCCTCCCTAGTTTCTCACGTTGTAAAAGACCATAACCAAATCAGTGGACCAACACAACGTAATAGACCTGATATACTTGGACTTCAGCAAAGCTTTTGATAAAGTTGACCACAACCTCCTAATCCACAAATTAGAAAAAAACGGGGTAGGTTACAACACAATTGGCTGTCCAACCGCACGCAACGAGTTGTCCTCAATGGTTCCAAATCCACATGGAAGAAGGTAGGCAGTGGGGTACCACAGGGTTCTGTCCTGGGCCCTGTACTCTTCAATATTTTCATTAATGACCTGGACAAAGGGAGTAGAAGGGGAACTAATCAAATTCGCAGATGACACCAAACTGGCAGGGGTAGCCAACTCCCTAGAGCAGTGATTTTCAACCTTTTTTGAGCCATGGCACATTTTTTACATTTACGAAACCCTGGGGCACATTGAGCAGTGGGGTGGGGTGGGGCTAAAAAAAGTTTGGACAAAAAAATTCTCTCTCTCTCTCTTCCTCCCTTTTGCTTTATTTCTATCTCCCTCCCTCTTTCTCTCCCTTCCTTCCTTCCTCTTTCTTTCTCTCTCTCTCCATCCCTCTTTCTTTCTCTTCCTTCCTTCCTCTCTTTTTTGCTCTCTTTCTCTCCCTCCCTACCTCCCTCTATGTCTTTCTCTCTCTCCTTCCCTCCCTCTCTTTCTCTCTCTCTCTCTTGCTTTCTTTCTCTCTCGCTTTCTTTCTCTCCCTTGCTTTCTTTCTCTCTTTCTTTCTCTCTCTCTTGCTTTCTCTCTCTCTCTCTCTTGCTTTCTTTCTCTCTTGCTTGCTTTCTCTCCCTTGCTTTCTTTCTCTCTTTCTTTCTCTCTCTCTTGCTTTCTCTCTCTCTCTCTCTTGCTTTCTTTCTTTCTCTCTTTCTTTCTCTCTCTCTTGCTTTCTTTCTCTTGTGCTTTCTTTCTCTCTCTCTCTTGCTTTCTCTCTTGCTTTCTCTCTTGCTTTCTCTCTTGCTTTCTCTCTCTCTCTTTCTCTCTCTGAGCTTCACGGCACACCTGATCATGTCTCGCGGCACACTAGTGTGCCGTGGCACACTGGTTGAAAAACACTGCCCTAGAGGACAGGCTCAAAATACAGAAAGATCTAGACAGATTAACACTATGGGCCCAAACTAACAACATGATGTTCAACGTCAACAAGAGCAAAGTCCTTCACCTTGGTAAAAAAAAACACCTAGACACACATACAGCCTGGGAGAAATCCCACTTAGCAGTAGTGACTGCGAAAGAGATCTTGGAGTCTTAGTGGATAATCAACTAAACATGAGCCAGCAATGTGCAGCAGCGGCCAAAAAAGCCAACACTATCCTAAGCTGCATCAACAGGGGGATACACTCCAAGACCAGGGAAGTATTAACACCACTCTACTACGCCCTGGTCAGACCACATCTGGAGTACTGCATCCAGTTCTGGTCACCACACTTCAAAAGAGACATTGAAACTCTGGAGAAGGTGCAGAAAAGAGCAAACAAAATGATTAGGGGACTTGAAACCAAGACTTACGAAGAGAGATTGCGGGAACTGGGCATGGATAGCCTAGAGAAAAGGAGGGCCAGAGGGGACATGATAGCTGTATACAGGTATATGAGGGGTTGCCACAGAGAGGAGGGGGCCACTCTATTCTCCAGAGCACCAGAGGGCCGGACGAGGAACAATGGCTGGAAGCTGACCAAGGAGAGATTCAACCTGGAAGTAAGGAAGAACTTCCTGACGGTCAGAGCGATCAACTGCCTGTGGAGGTTGTGAACTCCCCAACTCTGGATACCTTCAAGAGGAGATCGGACTGGCATTTGGCTGGGGTGCTTTAGGATTCCTGCTCAGGCAGGGGGTTGGACTTGATGACCTGCATGGTCCCTTTCAACTCTAACAATAAATGAATGAATGAATTAATGAATTAATGAATTAATGAATGAATGAATGAATGAATGAATGAATTAATGAATTAATGAATTAATGAATAAACAAACAGTGGGAGAATTGTACTTTCGGACTTGCAAGATTCTTGTAGGCTAAAGCACAAGAGAGATGAGAAAAAGAGACATAGCCAAGGGAATGGTCCAATACGAGACTGCATAGCCTGCCCCGAATATTGGAAGGGGTAAGAAGTTCACAAGGGACCCTTTCTAGTAATTTCGGAGGTGCAAGATTTGCTTAACACCATTTTTCAATAAAGTAAAATTTAACTCAACCAAGAGGATGTCAAGAAGTAGCCTTAACGCTCCCTCCTTGATTTTTTCTTTAAAAGGTCATTGTTCCTTTGTTGAAATTTACCCCTTTCTCCAAAATAGCGGGCACGCCGTCGGTCATTCAGCCCAGGACTGGCCTCCGCCATAAATTACGAGCCCTTTCGAGCGCCGAGACTATGATATTCACCTAATCGCATTACTGCAATATTAATAAGCCTGTTTAGTGCATCCAGTTTCCTTCTAAATTGTCACATAAAAATTTGGTAAATGTCAGGCGTATAATTTAATCGGGAACTCGGGCTACGCAGTAAATATTGAGACAGTAATGGAAACTCCAAGTTTTCCAGAGCTAAGGAGTCAGGTCAAGCAAATTCCACCTGCGAGGAGGTCCAGTTTTCTAAAAAAAAATATCCAATCTTTTATTGTTCTGCTCTTTTAATTCTTCAGAGTGCCTGCAGGAAAGACGGGATCTGGGAATGACTCAGTCCGTCTCAAAGTTGGCTTGGGAAAAGAGGAATGTTCAAGGTCAGTGGGCACTTCCCCATTCAGAATACAGAAGAACAGGAGTTGGAAGCAATCTTGGAGGTCTGCTCAAATGGTTGGCCAATCTCTTCTTGAAAACCTCTAGTGATGGATCACCCACAACTTCTGGAGGCATCCATCCATCCATCCATCCATCTATCTATCTATCTATCTATCTACCCATCTATCCCTAGATCTGTCCATCCACCCACCCACCCACCCACCCACCCATCCCATCCATCCATCTCTCTCTCCCTCTGTCTGTCATGCATCTTATCTATCTCAGAATCATGGGATTACAAGGGACCTTGGAGGTCTTCTAGTCCAACCCCCTACTCAAGCAACAGACAACGGGCGTGCAGTGGTTAGAGTGCAGTACTGTAAGCTACTTCAGCTGATCACCAGCTGCTAGCAGCTTGGCAGATCGAATCTCAGTAGGCTCAAGGTTGACTCAGCCTACTATCCTTCTAAGGTTGGTAAAATGAGTTCCCAGATAACAACAACAACAACAACAACAACAGAATTGGAAGGGACCTTGGAGGTCTTCTAGTCCAACCCCCTGCTTACGCAGGAAACCCTACACTACTTCAGACAGATGGTTATCCATGCTATTCTCCAAAGCACCTGAGGGTAGAACAAGAAGCAATGGGTGGAAACTAAACAAGGAGAGAAGTAATTCAGAACAAGGGAGAAATTTCCTGACAGTCAGAACAGTTGATTAGTGGAACAGCTTGCCACCAGAAATTGTGAATGCCCCAACGCTGGAAGTTTTTCAGCAGATGTTGGATAACCATCTGTCTGAAGTAGTGTAGGGTTTCCTGCCTAAGCAGGGGGTTGGACTAGAAGACCTCCGTGTCCCTTTCAACTCATTATTATTATTATTATTATTATTATTATTATTATTATTATTATTCATTATTCATTATTATTCATTATTATTCATTATTATTCATTATTATTGTTGTTGTTATTGTTATATTTCTGCAAATAAATCCTTGCCATCTTGCCAACTGTCAGGGTGTATTTAAGATGTTCTTTTCGGGCTGAGCCGACATGCAAAACACATTTCGGGCTCTGAAGCCAACATCCACCTCTAGAGCTTCGGCATAAATCTGACAAGAAGCTGAAAACAATAATTCTTTGCAGGAGCTGCTCAGCGTCTCGGCATCTCTCCAAGCAGAAGCATCTGTTACAAGCCATGGTGGCATCTCAGGTGCTGAGTTGCCCTCACCCTGCGTATGATGTGAATTATGTAATTTGTTGGGGGTGGGGATGGGTGGGAAGAATGGATCGCTGGGGGGGGCAGGGAACCAGTGCAAATCCCCCCCCCATTTGACACCCACCAGGAGTTGGGCGGCTTACAAATCTAATAAAATAAATAAAATAAATTCCTGTCCTCAGAGAGGGGCAGCATCCAATTATTATTATTATTATTATTATTATTATTATTATTATTATTATTATTATCATTATTATTGGATGCTGCCCCTCTCCGAGGACAGGAATTTATTTTATTTATTTTATTATTATTATTAATAATAATAATAATAATATTGATTATTATTATTACTATTATTATTATTATTACTAATAGTATTAGTGCTATTACTATTACCATTATCATCATCATCATCATCATCATCATCTTTTTTTCTCTTTCTCTTTCTCTCTCTCTGTCATAGAAACATAGAAGAAACCTCGAAGATTGACGGCAGAAAAAGACCTCCTGGTCCATCTAGTCTGTCCTTATACTATTTCCTGTATTTTATCTTAGGGTGGATCTATGTTTATCCCAGGCATGTTTCAATTCAGTGACTGTGGGTTGACCAACCATGTCTGCTGGAAGTTTGTTCCAAGCATCTACTACTCTTTCAGTCAAATAATATTTTCTTACGTGGCTTCTGATCTTTCCCCCAACTGACCTCAGATTGTGTCCCCTTGTTCTTGTGTTCACTTTCCTATTAAAAACACTTCCCTCCTGAACATATTGACATATTTGAATGTTTCAATCGTGTCCCTCCTTTCTCTTCTGTCCTCCAGACTAGACAGGTTGAGTTCATGAAGTCTTTCCTGATGAGTTTGATGCTTGAGACCTTCCACCATTTTTGTAGCCCGTCTTTGGACCCGTTTAATAATGATGATGATGATGATGATGATGATGATGATAATAATAATAATAATAATAATAATAATAATAATAATAATGACGATCCATCATGCACTACACCCCCGCAGTGATGTTGACAGACTGTATTTACCAAGGAAAATAGGCGGCAGAGGACTTTTGCAAGTGAAGCAGACAGTGGAAGAAGAGAAGCATGCATTAGCTGATTATGTGAAGGAGAGCAAAGAGTCAGCGTTGATGGAGGTCAACAATAGGAAGCTTCTCAAGGTGAAGCAAACCAAGGACCAATATAGAAAAACTGTAACTCAATGTCGTATGGACAGTTGGCGGAACAAAGCATTGCATGGCCAGTTCTTGGAGAAGATTGAAGGCAAAGTGGATAAAGAAAAGACCTGGTCATGGCTTACAAATGGAACACTCAAAAAGGAGACAGAAGGACTAATACTGGCGGCACAAGAACAGGCCATTAGAACAAATGCTGTCAAAGCCAGAATTGAAAAATCAACAGACTCTGTAAAGAAACAGATGAAACAATCGATCACATACTCAGCTGCTGCAAAAAGATCGCACAGACTGACTACAAGCATAGACATGATGCTGTGGCACAGATGATCCACTGGAACTTGTGATGGAACTACCATTTACCAGTGGCAAAGAACTGGTGGGATCATAAGCCCAAAAAAGTGGTAGAAAATGAGCAAGCAAAACTACTGTGAGACTTCCGACTTCCGACTGACCGAATTCTGAAGCATAACACACCAGACATCCTGATTGTGGGAAAAAAGAAAATATGAATCATCGACATCGCAATCCCAGAATTGAGGAGAAGCAGCTAGAGAAATTAGTGAAATACGAAGATCTAAAAATCGAGCTGCAACGACTCTGGCATAAGCCAGTGAAAGTGGTCCCAGTGGTACTTGGCACACTGGGCGCAGTGCCAAAGGATCTCAGCAGACATTTGAAAACCATCGGAATTGACAAAATCTCCATCTGTCAATTGCAAAAGGCCGCTTTACTGGGATCGGCAAACATAATTCACCACTACATCACGCAGTCCTAGGTGCTTGGGAAGCGCCTGACTGGTGATGAAATATGAAATCCATCATAGTGATCTCGTTTGCTGTGTTGTATTGACATAATAATAATAATAATAATAATAATAATAATAATAATAACAACAACAACAACAACAACAAAAGCAACAACAACAAACAACAACAACATTTTTGAGGAAGATGTAATGATGGACTTCTTCCATGCTCTCGAGGTTTCCTCCATAAAGTCCCAACTCACAAACGTGAACACCAGCTAGCAATCGGAAGACATGACAATAACTCTTCGCTTGTGTAACAGATGGAGAGACTCGACCCTAGTTTCGACTGGAAAAAAGGTGAGTGTCCCAGAACAATCCAACTTCAAAAACATTCCCAGACAAAACCAAGCCATCGACAGGCACGTTGAGGAAAAGCACAGCTACACGCCGTTCAAAAAGATAGAATCTAGCGGCTAAAAGGGAAAGAAAATTGGGTCTCGCCAGTAATCAACTTTCAAGCTGGTGCAGAAGTTGGTGAGAAATCAACGGCTTGCCATACTATCTATAGAAGGCCTGATGTTTGTGGGAATTTGCGAGGGGGGATTTTCGTGGTGCAGCCGCAAAGTATTCTGTCGAGTGGGGTCAAGTCCATCCTACGCCCACCCACCTGGGTGGAAGCGGAAGGAGGACTGGCTACGCTGGCACAATCAGAATAGGCAACGTGACAAGTTTGCAGGAGGGGGAGACAAGGGAGGTGAAGTTTCAACTGGGTGGAAAACTTCGATTCAGGTTTCCCTGTGTGGGTGCCAGGACTGGCTCCGGCAATAAATTGGAATTTTGAGGAGCACTTTTGACTCAGATTCTCATTTAGTTTGGATGCTACCTGGAACCTTGACATCAACACCCAGATAAACAGATTAACATCAAGATTAGTAGAAACATAGACACACAGAAGACTGACGGCAGAAAAAGACCTCATGGTCCATCTAGTCTGCCCTTATACTATTTCCTGTATTTTATCTTACAATGGATCTATGTTTATCCCAGGCATGTTTACATTCAGTGACTGTGGATTTACCAACCACGTGTGCTGGAAGTTTGTTCCAAGGATCTACTCCTCTTTCAGTGAAATAATATTTTCTCATGTTGCTTTTGATCTTTCCCCCAACTAACTTCAGATTGTGTCCCCTTGTTCTTGTGTTCACTTTCCTATTAAAAACACTTCCCTCCTGAACCTTATTTAACCCTTTAACATATTTAAATGTTTCGATCATGTCCCCCCTTTTCCTTCTGTCCTCCAAACTATACAGATTGAGTTCATTAAGTCTTTCCTGATACGTTTTATGCTTAAGACCTTCCACCAATGATTAAGCAGTGAATGAGGCTGCGATCAAGGAATTGCCAATTCAGACGAACATGCTAACCATAACGACAGCCTAATGAAGGAACCACAAATAACCCTCCCACCAACACTGACGGAGTAAGAAACTAGTTCACAAAATGACAGCAACCTCTTATACCATTGATGATGTTCCCTAGTTTGGTCATGAAACGTCTGCATGAAAAGAACCAAGCTCAGAAAGCACCAAGGACCCCACAGCCTTCTTCTGCCTCCTCCTCCTCTACTCCAAAGCCCCATCCCCTTCTAGCACTAACGATGTCACCTATTAACTTTTTTAAAAGTGCAGTGTGTTTATTGCACTCTGAGACTTTGGCACATGGACAAACCAAGTCATCGACAGGCACATTGAGGAAAACAACAGCTACACGCCGTTTGGAAAGATAGAATCTAGCGGTGGCTTGCATGCCAATGTTTCGTGACCCAAATTAGTCACATCGGAGGAGGAAGAGGAGGAGGAGGGGGAGAAAGAAGGAGAAGAAATGAAGAGGGAAGGAGGGAGAGAGGAGGAGGAGCAGAAGAAGAGGAAGAAGGAAGAGAAAGAAATGAAGGGGAGGAGGAGGAAGAAAAGGGGAAGAGGAAAAAGTAAGGAGGAGTGAAGGGAAGGAAGAGGGAGGAGGACGAAGAGAAGGGGAAGGGCGAAAAGTGAGGAGGAGTGAAAGGAAGGAAGAGGGAGGAGGAGGAGGGCTGAGGGATCCTTGGTGTCCAGCCGGTGCAGAAATTGGTGATAAATTAACGGTTCTCTGAGGTCCGTGGTTTCTTGTAGACATTTCATGAGCCAACCAGGGAGCATCATCAGTGCTAGCAAGAAGAGAGGAGGAGGGGGAGAGGGAGGAGAGGAAGAGGAAGAAGAAGAAGGGGAGGAGGAGGAGGAAGAAGATGGCTGTGGGGTTCATGGTGCTCTCAGAGCTTGGTTCTTTTCATGCAAACTTTTTATGACCCAACCAGGTAACATCATCAGTGCTAGAAGGGAATGAGGTTTGTGGAAAGGAGGAGGAGGAATGTGGGGTCCTTGATGCTCTCTGAGATGGGTTGTTCGCTTGCAGACATTTCATGACCCAACTAAAGAACGTCATCGGTGCTACAAGGGAACATGGTTTGCTTTCTATTTTTTTTTATAGCTGGATAACGAAACGTTTGCAGGAAAACAACCCAGCTCGGGGATTACCAAGTGGCCTCCCATCCCAAAATCCTGGTTTTCTTTCTGTTGACCTCCCCCCCCCCCCGCAAATCCTTTCCAGTATGACTTATTTTCACATTGCTAGTTCAAGACCCAAGAAGTCCAATCTCAAAAGACCCGAGAAGTCCAATCTTCATGGCAACGGACCAGAATATCTCTGGTACCGCCTTCTGCCGCACGAATCCCAGCGACCAGTTACGTCCCACAGAGTTGGCCTTCTCCGGGTCCCATCGACTAAACCATGTCGTTTGGCGGGACCCAGGAGAAGAGCCTTCTCTGTGGCGGCCCCGACCCTCTGGAACCAGCTCCCCCCCGGAGATCAGAACTGCCCCCACCCTCCTTGCCTTTTGCAAAGTTCTTAAGACCCATCTCTGCCGTCAGGCATGGGGGAACTGAGACATCTCCCCTGGGCCTATACAGTTTATACATGGTATGTTTGTGTGTATGCTTGCTTTTAATAATGGGGTTTTTAGTGTTTTTTAAATTATTAGATTTGTTCTTACATTGTCTTTGTTATTGTTGTGAGCCGCCCCGAGTCTACGGAGAGGGGCGGCATACAAATATAATAAATAGATAGATAGATAGATAGATAGATAGATAGATAGATAGATAGATAGATAGATAGATAGACAGACAGACAGACAGACAGACAGACAGACAGACAGACAGACAGACAGACAGACAGACAAAAAATAAAATAAAATAAAATAAAATAAAATAAAATAAAATAAAATAAAATTTAATATAATATAATATAATAAAAGGTTTGTACGCGTTCTCAAAAACCTCGAGTGGGTTAAAAAAGGCGGCGAGTTCTAAACCCGCTTCTCACCTTGGAGGGTTTGAAGAGCTAAAATTCAGGGGGTGGAGGGATTTGAACCAGAGGAGAAACGGAGAGCTTATCCGTCTTTTTAATTGTAGCAGGCAAATAGAGGTGATTGGATTTGGGGAGGCTGCCAGCTGAATGATTGCATCACCTTTCTTCTTTTCCCCCCTTCTTCAATTGACTGGTGACTTGATTAAATTTAATTAAACATGCAGATTACAAAAAAAAAAAACCTTTCACATGTTCCTTCTTCTTTGAAGTGTGGGATATTATATGTATCACCCGAAAGAGATTTAATGTGATTTAGAACTGATTTCAACTTTAGATAATTCCTTCTGCATTCCTGATTAAAAGAGGAATCTGGTTCTCCTCTTCCTCTCTTCCTCCAGGTCTTCCTCTTCTTCCTCCTTTTCTTCCTCATCATCTTCCTCCTCTTCTCCTCCACCTTCTCATCTTCCTCTTCCTCCTCCTCTTCTACTTCCTCTGCCTTCTCTTCCTCCTCTTGCTCCTCATGCTTCTCATCCTCCCCTTCCTATTCCTTCTCATGCTTCTCTTCTTCCTCTTCTATCTCCTTCTCCTTCTTTCTCCTCCTCCTTCTCATCTTCCCCCTCTTCCTCTTCTTTCTCATGATCCCCTTCCTTCTCCTCCTCCTCTTCCTCCTCCCTCTCCACCTTCTTTCTCTTCCTCCTTCTCCTCCTTTTCTTCCTCCTCCTCCTCTTGATCATCTTTCTCCTCCTCCTTCACCTCCTTTTCTTCTTCCTCCTCCTCCTCGCTTCTCCTTCTCTTCCTCCTCTACCTCCTCCTCCTTCCTCTTCTTCCTCCTTTTCCTCTTCCTTCTCATGCTCCTTTTCCTCCTCCTCCTCTTCCTCCCTCTCCGCCTTCTCTTTCTCTTCCTCCTTTACCTCCTTCTCCTCTTTTCTCCTCCTCCTTCTCTTCTTCCTCGTCCTCTTCCTCCTCACTTCTCCTCCTCATCCTTTCTCTTCTCTACCTCCTCCTCCTCTACCTCCTCCTCCTTTTCTTCTTCCTCCCTCTACTGCTTCTTTCTCTTCCTGCTTTACCTCCTTCTCCTCCTTTCTCCTCCTCCTTTTCTTCCTCCTCCTCCTCTTCCTCCTCGCTTCTCCTCCTTCTCATCTTTCTCTTCCTCCTCTACCTCCTCCTCTTCCTCCCTCCTCCTCATTTTCTTCCTCTTCCTTTCCTCTCCCTCCTGTCTGTTGAGAATTAAGGCAAAACATAGAAGGCCCAGCTTCAACGCTGGCCCCCCACACTCTTCTTACTACTCTTTTTTTGCTCTGTCTTTCTATTCGTCCTCCTCTTGTATTTCTTTCCCTTTTTTCTAAATCCCTTTCCCTTTCTTTCCCTCTCCTTCCCCAATCACGCATACAATATAAGTAAACTATAATTGCTAGAATGTACATTATATATATTCCCTTTACTTTTCTGTACCCTGTTTTTAATGTATATAACCAATAAACATATTTTTTTTAAAAAGAGAGAATTAAGGCAACCCTTCTCCACGAGGCCTGGACTTCCTCTGCCAGAACTCACCTTGATGGAGCCACATCTCTCCCTCCCGCCAGGGCCCGAGCATCCTGCAGCTCACAACTTGCCGGCAACACCACTAACGCCCTGCCATCCATCACTTCCGGGCCCTGTGTTGTTTTTTGGGAACGAGCCCCTGCCTCTTAGCCTTGAGATACGGCCTGAGTTTGGGCTGCTGTCAGAAAGGAAGGAGGGGGGTATGGAAGGGGGGGGGCTCATATCTTAGTACATGTCAGGTTTCTTGTCGCAAAGCTACAGACCAAAAAAACACAAACACCCAACCTCCTGCTACGAACACAAATCCACAAATTTGACGGCTGAGCTGCAGCCTTTCTGCTACTTTGTCTTCCCCGCCTGCTGAGTTATAGACTTTTCTTCATTACTTTTTCCTTCTTTTTTCCCCCCTCTCCTCTTACAAACTCCCCGGGGCTTTGTACGCCCAGAGCTGCCTTGGAGGGAGCCCAAAACAGGTTGCAGGAATTGGGGGATGGAAGGAGGAGAAGGAGGAGGAGGAGGAGGAGGAGAAGAAGAAGAAGAAGAAGAAGAAGAAGAAGAAGAAGAAGAAGAAGAAGAAGAAGAGAGTTGGAAGGGACCTTGGAGGTCTTCTAGTCCAACCTCCTGCTTAGGCAGGAAACCCTACACTATTTCAAACAGATGGTTATCCAACATCTGCTTAAAAACTTTAAGTGTTTGAGCATTCACAACTTCTGGTGGCAAGCTGTCCCACTGATCAACCGTTCTGAACTGTCAGGAAATTCCTCCTTAGTTCTAAGTTGCTTCTCCCCCTGTTTTGTTTTCACCCATTGCTTATTCTACCCTCAGGTGCTTTGGAGAATATTATTATTATTATTATTATTATTATTATTATTATTATTATTATTATTATTATTTATTGGATTTGTATGCCGCCCCTCTCCGCAGAATAGCTTGACTCCCTCTACTTTGGGGCAACCCCTGAGAGATTGGAAGACTGCTATCATGTCTCCCCTGGTCCTTCTTTCCATTAAACTAGCCATGCCCAGTTCCTGCAACCATTCTTCATAGGTTTTAGCCTCCAGCCCCCTAAAATCCTCTTCGTTGCTCTTCTCTGCACTTTTTCTAGAGTCTCAACGTCCTTTTTGCATCGTGGCGACCAAAATTGAGTGCCGTATTCCAAGTGTGGCCTTTTAAAGTGGTATTAACCCTTCACGTTATCTTGATTCCATCCCTCTGTCGATGCAGCCTAGAACTGTGTTGGCTTTTTTGGCAGCTGCTGCACACAGCTGGCTCACATTTAAATGGTGTCCACTAGGACTCCAAGATCCCTCTCACAGTTACTATTGTTGAGCAATGTACTACATATACTGTAGTGTACTTGTGCGTTTTGTTTTTCTTGCCTAAATTTGAAGACTGCTATCATGTCCCCTCTGGGCCTCCTCTTTGCTAGACTATCCATGCCCAGTTCCTGCAACCTTTCCTCGTATGTTTTAGTTTCTAGTCCCTTTATCATCCGAATTGCTTTCTTCTGCACTTTTTCTAGAGTACCAATTGTAGTGTGGTGACCAAAACTGAATGCATTACACTAGGTGTGGTCTGACTAGGGCATTATAAAGCCCTTCATGGCATCGGACCAGAATATCTCCGGGACCGCCTTCTGCCGCACGAATCCCAGCAACCAGTTAGGTCCCACAGAGTTGGCCTTCTCTGGGTCCCGTCGACTAAACAATGTCATTTGGTGGGACCCAGGGGAAGAGCCTTCTATGTGGCGGCCCCAACCCTCTGGAACCAGCTTCCCCCAGAGATCAGAATTGCCCCTACCCTCCTTGCCTTTCGTAAGCTCCTTAAAACCCACCTCTGTCGTCAGGCATGGGGGAATTGAGATACTCCTTTCCCCCTAGGCCTATACAATTTATGCATGGTATGTTTGTGTGTATGCTTGGTTTTAATAAGGGTTTTTAGTTATTTTAACATTAGATTTGTCATACGCTGTTTTATTATTGTTGTTAGCCGCCCCAAGTCTACGGAGAGGGGCGGCATACAAATCAAATCAAGTCAAGTCAAGTCAAGTCAAATCAATCAATTAATAAATTATAGAGTGGTATTAACACCTCCCTTGTCTTGGAGAGTGTCCCTCTGTTGATGCAGCTTAAGATTGTGTTGGATTTTTTAGCTGCTGCTGCATTTTTAGTATTCTACAGTTCTGTAATGGTCTCCTGCTTAACCAGGGAGTTGGACAAAAGATCTCCAAGGTCCCTTCCAGCTCTGTTATTCTATAAGGGTCTCCTGCTCGAATGAGGGGTTGGACTAGAAGACCTCCAAGGTCCCTTCCAGCTCTGTTATTCTATAAGGGTCTCCTGCTCAAATAGGGGGTTGGACTAGAAGACCTCCAAGGTCCCTTCCAACTCTGTTATTCTATAAGGGTCTCCTGCTCGAATAGGGAGTTGGACTAGAAGACCTCCAAGGTCCCTTCCAACTCTATAAAGGTCTCCTGCTCAAATAGGGGGTTGGACTAGAAGACCTCCAAGGTCCCTTCCAACTCTATAAAGGTCTCCTGCTCAAATAGGGGGTTGGACTAGAAGACCTCCAAGGTCCCTTCCAACTCTGTTATTCTATAAGGGTCTCCTGCTCAAATAGGGGGTTGGACTAGAAGACCTCCAAGGTCCCTTCCAACTCTGTTATTCTATAAGGTTCTCCTGCTCGAATAGGGGGTTGGACTAGAAGACCTCCAAGGTCCCTTCCAGCTCTGTTATTCTATAAGGTTCTCCTGCTCAAATAGGGAGTTGGACTAGAAGACCTCCAAGGTCCCTTCCAGCTCTGTTATTCTATAAGGTTCTCCTGCTCGAATAGGGGGTTGGACTAGAAGACCTCCAAGGTCCCTTCCAACTCGGTCATTCTGTTTGTCTGAGTGGTGCCTGCATATATAACGGGGACTTGGGCTCTTTGCGTCTAACAACCGACTCAGAGGTTGGTCAAAGAAGTGGCTCTGTTTTCTTCTGCTGAGCCAAATCCTGCATAAATCCGCCGTTTGCGCCGGCTGAAGTATAAATATGCCAGCTCCCCCTTCCTGAGTCACCCATATTAAAGGCCATTTGCATTTCAGATGCGAACCGCCGGGCATCGTGTCTGCAAGGTTTTAGGAAGACGGAAAAAGAAAGGGGAGGAGGGGATATGTCTCAGAGGAGGACACTTAAAACCTTTTGGTTTTTTCCCCTTCGGGTGGGGGCAACGGCTAATCTGACATGGTAGCAGAGCAGGGAGGACACCTCTCCTGGTTCCGTCTGGAGTCTCAACCTCTTGTTTTTTTTACATCGCGGGGAGTAAAATTGGATGCAATATTCCAAGCATGGTCTTACCAAGGCCTTAGAAAGCGGGATTAAACAATCCACGTGATCTTGGAATGACGGAGTTGGGAGGGACCTCGGAGGTCTTCTAGTCTGACCCCCTGTTCAAGCAGGAGGACCTAGACTATTTCTATCAATCAATTGGTATAAAGTTGGAAGGGACCTTGGAGGTCTTTTAGCCCAACCCTCTACTGAAGCAGGAGACCATAGACCTCTTCAATAAATGAATGAATGAATGAATCAATCAATCAATCAATCAATCAATCAATCAATCAGTTAACCAATCAATCAATAAAGCTGGAGGGACCTTGGAGGTCTTCTAGTCCAGCCCCCTGGTTAAACAGGAGAGCCTAGATCATTTCAACCAATCAATCAATCAGTCAATCAGAATACAGCTGGAAGAGACCTTGGGGGTCTTCTAGTCCAACCCCCTGCTCAAGCAGGAGACCCTAACCATTTCAACCAACCAACCAACCAACCAACCAATCAATCAATCAATCAATCAGAATAGATTTGGAAGAGATCTTGAAGGTCTTATATTCCAAACTTCTGCTCAAGTAGTAGACCTTTTCAATCAATCAATCAATTTCAATAAATCAATTAATAAATCAATCAACCAATCAATCAGAATAAAGCTAGAAGGGAACTTGGAGGTCTTCTAGTCCAACCCCCTGCTCAAGCAGGAGACCATGGACCTTTTCAATCAATCAATCAAGCAATCAATCAAGCAAGCAAGCAAGCAAGCAAGCAAGCAAGCAAGCAAGCAAGCAAGCAAGCAAGCAAGCAAGCAAGCAAGCAAGCAAGCAAGCAAGCAAGCAAGCAAGCAAGCAAGCAAGCAAGCAAGCAAGCAGAATACAGCTGGAAAGGACCTTGGGGGTCTTCTAGTCCAAGCCCCTATTCTAGCAGGAGACCATTGACCTTTTCAATCAATCAATCAATCAATCAATCAGAATACAGCTGGAAGGGACCTTGGAGGTCTCCTAGTCCAGCCCCCTGGTTAAACAGGAGAGCATAGACCATTTCAATCAATCAATCAATCAATTAAGCAATCAATCAAAATACACCTGGAAGGGACCTTGGAGGTCTTCTAGTCCAACCCCCTGCTCAAACAAATGACTGTGCAGTCTCTTCTTAAAATCATCCAGGGATGGAGGGAGCCCCCACAATGTCTGGAGAAAGACCATTTTTTCCCCCGTTCCATCTTTGCCACTCAATTTGACATTTCTCTCTCTCTTTTTTCCCCCCCTTCACGGAAACCATTTCATGGGCCGCTCGGCCGACCGAGCCGTTTGAATCCTCTCTCTATAACGATTTAAAGGGTTTGAAGCCGAGAATATTAAAACTGCCATTAAATAGGACGCAGACTGAAATGCTCAAAGTCGCCTTGATGAATAATTTTCGGGTTTCTAATGATGCGCCGTAGACTTAAATCTCGGTCTTTGACACAAGAGGAAGGCGCTTAAATCAACTTTGTCCATTTAAATATAATTTTAAGGCAACTCGGAGGCATCGCTTTATGGGGGAACAATCTTCGGCGACCGTCTCCTGCCCTCGTTTATTTTCGACTCCTATGGGGAATGCATTTTGATTTATGGAAAATTAGTCCTTACAGCAAGTGAATGTTTTAAACTGTTTTGGTATAAATCAGTCAGATCTTTCCCAAGTGCACCTAGGCGAGGGCTCCGTTTGATCTATCTTTTCAAATATAGCTACAGGGTTCCCAAACTTGCTCTTTGTGTTAACTGTCGCTTTGAGTTATTGATTGGCCTCTCGGAGGAAAAGTCATTATCTTGAGAGGCCCGAGTTCCAATTTAAGGGGGATCGACAACAACCCTTCCAAAAACAAACAGAGAGAAAGAGAGAGAGAGAAAGAGAGAAAGAAAGAGAGAGTGGGAAAGAGAGAAAGAGACAGAGAGAGAAAGAGAGAGGGGGGAAGAGACAGAGACAGAAAGAGAGAAAGATACAGAAAGAGAAAGAGAGAGAGAGAGACAGAGAGGGAGACAGAGAAAGAGAGAGAGAGAGAGAGAGAAACAGAGAGAAAGAGATAAAGAAAAAGAGATGGAGAGAGAAAGAGAAAGAAAGAGAAAGAAAAAAGAGTCAGAGAGAGAAAGAGACAGAGGGAAAGAGACAGAGAGAGAAAGAAAGAGAGAGACAGAGAGAGAAAGAAAGAGAGAGAAAGAGAGAGAAAGAGACAGAGAAAGAAAGAGAGAGAAAGAGAGAAAATATAATATAAAACCACATAGCCCTTCTCGTGCTATATGGTGTTGCTGCTTAGATTTTTAATATTGCTAGAGCTGGGTTGCATCATCAACAAATGTAGGGCAGAAGGAGGTGACGAAAGTAGGGGGCAGAGAGAAAGGAGGGAGGGAGGAGAGAGAGAAGAAGGAAAGAAGGAGTGGGAGAGAAAGGGGAAAGTGAAAGAGAAACTGAAATGGGGGAAAGAGGGAAGGAGGAGAAAGGAAAGAAGGCAGGATGGATAGATGGATGGATGGATGGATGGATGGATGGATGGAAGGATGGAAGGAAGGAGAGGGAGGGAGGGGGGGAGGGAGGGGAGGGAGGGAGGGAGGAAGGGAGGGAGGAAGGAAGGAAGGAAGGAAGGAGGGAAGGAAGGAAGGAAGGAAGGAAGGAAGGAAGGAAGGAGACCCTAGACTATTCCAATTAGAGCTGGAAGGTCATCTAGTCCAGCCCCAAGCAAAGCAGGAGACCACAGATCATTTTCATCCATAGGTAGGTAGGTAGGTAGGTAAGTAGGTAGGTAAGTAAAGTAAGTAAATAATTTAAGAATTAAGAATATGAATGTTAGATTTGAAAACTAAGACAAATCACATCATTCATAGGGGGTTTTTAGATTAAAATTTTATGGAAGCAATATTTTATTTTATTTTTAAATATGAGACCTCTATTCATATAAACTTGTTAGACGGATGACGTAACTATTGATGAAACCAAAATAGGATTTAGGATATTTTATTTGATATGAGTTGCGTTCTATTAACAGAGCTGCCTTCTATTCCTCCGTCGCGTCGCATGTCGGAATAGTAAATAATTTGGGCAAAGTCTGCCAGACGACTTTGGAGCAGGAGAGACAGAGAAAGAGACAAAATTGTGATATTTTTTTTTTAAAAAAATAATAACCGAGGCCTTCTTCTCGGATATTTTTGCCGACGCCAGCCAAGGAGCTGCCATCCTTCACGCCCGGTGTTCCCACCAAGAGGAACCGCGCTGGCAGAGAACTTGAGAGAGCGCTAGAAACGCCGTCAATATTTATAAACAAGGCAGCCACTTGAGAGTGGCACGTTTTGGAGGAGCCCTTCGCAACCGGCGTTTCTGGCTCTGACAGGCGGTGGCCTCGAGATTTGCATCGGGAGGGTTTCCAAAGAAGCCCCCCCCCCCCTCCCACTTCTCCTGCTCCGGGGACACAATGAACCACGTGAGAAGAATAGATACAGGATAGGAAGTGGAAATATAATAGGAAATAGAAATGATAGAGTAGGATAGAAATAGAACAGAACAGAATAGAAAAGAACAGAGTAGAATAGAAATAGAAATATAGAAATAGAATAGAGTAGAGTAGAATAGAATATAGAGCAGAGCAGAACCGACTAGAAATTAAACTAAAATAGAAGGAATGGAATAGAATGGAAATAGAGTAGAATAGAGTAGAGAAGAAAAGAAAATAGAAAGAATGGAATAGAGTAGAATAGAGTAGAATAGAATAGAGTAGAATAGAGTAGAATAGAATAGAGTAAAGCAGGACAGAATAGAATAGAAAAGAAAAAGAATGGAATAGAATAGAAATAGAGTAGAAAAGAAAAGAAAAAGAATTGAGTAGAATAGAGTAGAGGAATGAAGAATACAGTAGAATAGAATAATGGAATGGAGAATAGAGTAGAGTAGAGTAGAGTAGAGTAGAGTAGAGTAGAGTAGAGTAGAGGAATGAAGAAGAGAATAGAACAATAAAATGGAGAATAGAGTGGAGTGGAGTGGAATAGGATGGAATAGAATAGAACAGAACAGAATCTGGATCTTCCAGTCAAAGACTCCCAGAATTGGAAGGGACCTTAGAGGTCTACTAGCCCAACCCTCTGCTCAAGCAGAAGACTCTATTCCCACAGGTGAAGAGGGTCCTGCCTCTTCTTGGAAACCTCCAGTAATGGAGCTCCCACGAACTTCGGAAGGCAAGTTGTTCCAAAGATCCCGCATGGATTCTAGACGCCCCTTCCCAGGAATCAACCTCCAAGACGGGAGAGATTCACAAATACACACCCCACAATTCTAGGAGGCCAATGCAAGACACACCGTGCCCACCCCCACCCCCATTCCACCATTAGCGGGAATTGGGGGAAGCCATCAGACCTAAAAGCTAATGAACAGCCCATGCCGGAAAGCCCTCCGAGAGTCAGAAGATATTTTACCCAACCCAAGCAGTCTAATTAAAAATCCTTGATTTACTCCGGAGTTCTCCTCTGATTGTTGATTAATACTAATTGTATACATAAATCCAGGCTGACCCAGGACCGAGAGGTGGCGTAAATCAAGGCTGGGTGAGAGTTGGCCCCCAAAAAACTTTCCACTTCTCTCTACCATCCTCGATTTAAAAAAAAAAAAAGCTCTTTACTTAGTGTAAAGTTTCTTTGCTGGAGTGGAAAGCCAAATTCTCAAGAGGAAATGTCAAGAGTGAAAGAGACCCCCTTTAAGGTCGCGAAAGTAGTTTGTTTAACGGGGGAAAGGGATGCTTGAACCTAAGAACCTAAGAAGAGCACTGCTGAATGGGGCCAAAGCCCATCGAGTCCAGCATTCTGTGTCCAACAGTGCCCCCCCAATTGTCCAGGGGAATCTTGAGCGGAAAGAGAAGGCGAGACCCTCCCTTTCCCTGGACCCCCAACAACTGGTATTCAAGGAAATCCTGCCTGCCTCAACCAACATAGAGACAGCACTTGGACATCAGTTTCAACAAGGGAGAGAAGGAAGGAAGGAAGGAAGGAGGGAGGGAGGGAAGGAGGGAAGAAGGGAGGAAGGAGGGAGGAATGAAGGAAGGAAGGAGGGAGGGAAGAAGGAAGGAAGGAGGGAGGGAGGGAAGAAGGAAGGACGGAGGGAGGGAGGGAAGAAGGAAGAAGGAAGGAAGGAAGGAAGGAGGGAGGGAGGGAAGAAGGAAGGAAGGAAGGAAGGAAGGAAGGAAGGAAGGAAGGAAGGAAGGAAGGAAGGAAGGAAGGAAGGAACATAAGAAGAGCCATGCTGAATGGGGCCAAAGCCCATGGAGTCCAGCAGTCTGTGTCACACAGTGGCCCACCAATTGTCCATGGGGATCTGGAGTAGAAAGAGAAGGCAAGACCCTCCCTTCCCCTTGACCCCCAACAAATGGGACCCAAGGGAACCCTGCCTGACTCAACCAACATTAGAGGCGGCATTTGGACATCCGTTTCAATCACCACCTATGATACACTTGGCATCCCTGAATCTGTCTAAACCTGCCTTGAAGCTATCCAGGCTGACAGCTGTCACGACCTCTTCTGGAAGGGAATCCCATCAACCAAGGACCCTCTGGGTGAAGAAATATTCCCCTTGATTTGTCCTCGCTTTCTTACCTGTGAGCTTTAGTATTTAGTCTTAGCATTGCGTGTGAGAGAAAATAATTTTACTCTATCCACCTTTTCTGTTTCATGCATGATTTTATACACTTCGATCAATGCCGTCTTTCAAGGCTGAAGACACCAAGGCGTTGCAACCTGGTTTCCTAAGGGAGGGGCTCCATTTCCTTGATCATACTTGTTGCCCCTTTTTGGCACCTATTCCAGTTCCATTCCACCCTCCTTGAGGTCCAGTGACCAGAACTTGGAAGTCAACCACTCCAAAAACAGCCCAAGGTCAAGACAAGGACGACAGTATATACCAGTGATGGTGGACCTTTCCTTGGTTCACATACCAAAAGAGTGGTGTGTGTGTGTGTGCTAGCATGCCTGTACATGCCCCCCACCCCCCTGTGATGCCCCCACACAGGTAGGTTAAAAAAAAATGCCCAAACTGGCAAAAGGATAACATTCATGGGATTGTTCGATTTTAATAATTAGTTTTAAGATAATTTTTAAATTAACTATTCTATTAATTGGCTTAGAAATCTTTTATATATTGTATCTGCTTCATCAAAATGTTGTAAGCTGCCCCGAGTCCACAGAGAGGCATATAAGTCCAATAAATAAATAAATAAAATAATAAAATAAAACGCACTTCCGTTTTGCCTGTTGTGATGGTTTTTGTACTTCAGACCCTCTGGTGTGCAAAAAACTAGCACAACAGGCAAACCAGGAGTTCAGAAAATGCCCGTTGTTCTGTCGGGCTCTCTGGTAGACTCCTCCCAAAAATTCACAGGTACAAATTTCAGACACACACACGTTTGAAAATTCAAAACAATGTTCTTTATAATGAAAATTCACTTAACCTAAGCCCTCTTTTGGTATAGCAAAGAGCACTCGTCTCCAAACAAACTGGTAATTTATATAAGTCCCTTATCAGTTCTGTGATACTTAGCTTGCAGCTGTGAGGCAATTCACAGTCCTTCTTTCACAAAGTGAAACACACTTTGCTCTGGTTTAGTTTCAAAGCGGGGAAAAATCAGCACACAAAAGGTCAAAGTCAGCAAAGCAGGCACGAAACACAACGATCAGATAATCCTCCACAATGGCCAAACCCACAGGCTGCTATTTATAGCAGCCTCACTAATTACCACAGCCCCACCCAACCACAGGTGGCCTCATTTTCTTTGATAATAATCTCTCAGTTGTTGTTGCCTATGCATCGCTCTCCGCATGCGTGGCTGTATCATTAACTCTTGTTCTGAATCCAAGGAGGAGCTAGATAATTTATCTCCTTCTGAGCTGTCTGCCCCACTCTCCTCCTCCCTGTCACTCCTGTCTTCTTGGTCAGAGGAGCCTTCATCAGCAGATTCCACCGGGGGCAAAACAGGCCTGCAGCATGTGGATGTCTCCCCCACATCTACAGGCCTTGGGGCAGGAGCTGGGCCAGAGCTAACCACAACACCCATTGTGTTGTTTTTTGCACTCTGGGGCTTCAGAAAGCTTCCCAGAACCCTCCGGAGTGCAAACAATAGCACAACGGGCAAAGTGGAAGTGTGATTTCCGAACTTCCAATTTGCCTGTTGGGCTATTTTTTGCACTCGGGAGGGTTCAGGAAGCTTCCCTGAACCCTCCATTTTGGATTTATATGCCACCCCTCTCCAAAGACTCATATTTATTAAGAGCTTTATTTATTATTATTAAAAGTTTTATTTATATTATGAAACTTTAGGGATATTATTAAAGCTTTATTTATATTATTAAAAGTCTTATGTCCTACTAAGATGCTCTTTTCTTTTATGTAACTGAAAATCATAAATAAAATTTAAAAAAATAAAAGTCTTATTTATTTATTTATTAGATTTGTATGCCGCCCCTCTCCGCAGACTCCGGGTGGCTAACAACAGTAAAAAGACAATATAAACAAATCTAATATTAAAAGTCCTTTTAAAAACCCCAATTTAAGGAACCAATCATAACATACAGACGTACCATGCATAAATTTTATAAGCCTAGGGGGAAGGGAATATCTCAATTCCCCCATGCCTGACGACAGAGGTGGGTTTTAAGAAGCTTACGAAAGGCAAGGAGGGTGGGGGCAACTCTGATATCTGGGGGGAGTTGGTTCCAGGGGGTCGGGGCCGCCACAAAGAAGGCTCTTCCCCTGGGTCCCGCCAAACGACATTGTTTAGTCGACGGGACCCAGAGAAGGCCAACTCTGTGGGACCTAACTGGTCGCTGGGATTCGTGCGGCAGAAGATGGTCCGGGAGATATTAAGATTCCTATTATTCTTGTGGACTCCTGTTAGTTAGTCTCACAAATATTAACCTATATGTTTCTTTGTTTGTTTGTTTGTTTGTTTGTTTGTTTGTTTGTTTGTTTATTATTTAGATTTGTATGCCGCCCCTCTCCGAAGACTCGGGGCGGCTCACAACAGAGTAAAACAAATCATAAATAATCCGAGTAAGTTTAAAATATTTAAAGATTTAAAAACCCCATATACTAACAGACACACACACAAGCATACCATGTATAAATTAAACATGCCCAGGGGGAGATGTTTCAATTCCCCCATGCCTGACGGCAAAGGTGGGTTTTAAGGAGTTTACAGAAGGCAGGAAGAGTAGGGGCAGTTCTAATCTCCGGGGGGAGTTGGTTCCAGAGAGCCGGTGCCGCCACAGAGAAGGCTCTTCCCCTGGGGCCCGCCAACCGACATTGTTTAGTTGACGGGACCCTGAGAAGGCTGTTGTTCTAAATCCACCCTCAAACCCAACAACCTTGTGGATTGAGGTCATCCTCCTCTACGGTTTTCCCCTCTCTGGAAAAACGGACCGAGATTTTCCCATTCCTGCCTCACCGGATGCCCGGTTGATAAACCTCTCACGCTCTTCCTTCTATCTTCCAGGTTCCTTGTTCACTCAAGCTTTTAATTTGACTGGACGGCGTCTTTTGGCGGATGTGACCAGCATGCTTGACCGTTTGCTCTTCTCCTCTTGATTACAGATGATGATGGTTTTCTCGAGTTGGATGGGATTTGGGGTATTAGGAGGAAAATAGAAACCCAGAAGATTGACGGCAGAAAAAGACCTCCTGGTCCATCTAGTCTGCCCTTATACTATTTCCTGTATTTTATCTTAGGATGGATCTATGTTGATCCCAGGCATGTTTACATTCAATTCCTGTGGATTTATCCACCACGTCTGCTGGAAGTTTGTTCCAAGCATCATCATCATCATCATCATCATCATCATCATCATTATTTAGATTTGTATGCCGCCCTTCTCTGAAGACTTGGGGCGGCTCACAAAATACAAAAAACAACAGGACAACAAATCTAATTAATTAAAAATTACTATTAAAATCCCATATACAGTATATTAAGATCAGTCAGCCGACTCATTCACAACCACACATTACAACTCATAAACAAGGGAAGGGGGGCTTGATCTAATTGCCCCATGCCTGGCAACATAAATGAGTCTTGAGACTCTTGCGAAAAGCGAGGAGGGTGGGGGCAGTGCAAATCTCTGGAGGCCGCTGGGGCCGCCACAGAGAAGGCTCTTCCCCTGGGTCCCACCAGACAGCATTGTCTGGCCAACAGGACCCAGAGAAGGCCAACTCTGTGGGACCTAACTGGTCGCTGGGATTCATGCAGCAGAAGGCCGTCCGGTAAGTAATCTGGTCCGATGCCACGTAGTAGTAGCATCTACTCCTCTTTCAGTCAAATAATATTTTCTCACGTTGCTTCTGATCTTTCCCCCAACTAACCTCAGATTGTGTCCCCTTGTTCTTGTGTTCACTTTCCTATTACAAACACTTCCCTCCTGAACCTTATTGAACCCTTGAACATATTTAAATAAAGTTCAGGAGGGAAGTGCTTTTAATAGGAAAGTGAATAAAAAATAAGAAATAAAAGATCCTGATTCTGAGACAAGGCACCAGAAGGAGAGGAATGTTTTTTGGCATGGAGAGAATAAACGAAGGCAGAAGAGAGCTAGAGAAGGCCCAGGGGTGACATTTATTTATTTTATTTTTTGTTTTGTCATGTGGCATACAAAGATACACAGAGTGGGCCTTCTCCGGGTCCCGTCAACTAAACAATGTCGGTTGGTGGGCCCCAGGGGAAGAGCCTTCTCTGTGGCGGCCCCGGCCCTCTGGAACCAACTCCCCCCGGAGATTAGAACTGCCCCTACTCTCCTTGCCTTTCGTAAACTCCTTAAGACCCACCTTTGTCGTCAGGCATGGGGGAACTGAGTCATCTCCCCCGGGCATATACAATTTATGAATGGTATGTCTGTATGTATGTTTGTTTAGAAAATGGGGTTTTTAAAATATTTTTAAACTGTAATTTAGATTTGTTGTAAATTGTTTCACTTTGTTGTGAGCCGCCCCGAGTCTGCGGAGAGGGGCGGCATACAAATCTAAATAATAAATAAATAAATATAGTATTTATATGCACGATACTAATAAGAGAGAAACATTAGGACAGGGGACGGAAGGCACGCTGGTGCACTTATGCACGCCCCTTACTGACCTCTTAGAAATCGGGAGAGGTCAACAGTGGAGAGTCCAAGGGTAAAGTTATGGGGGTTAGGTGATGATACTACAGAGTCTGGTAGTGAGTTCCATGCATCAACTACTCGGTTACTAAAGTCGTATTTCCTGCACTCGAATTTGGAGCGGTTTACTTTAACTTTGTATCTATTGTGTGCTCATATGTTGTTGTGGTTGAAGCTGAAGTAGGAAGGACGTTGTAGCAGATGATTTTATGGGCTATGCTTAGGTCGTGGTTTAAGGCGATGTAGTTCTAAGCTTTCTAAGCCTAGGATTGTGAGTCTAGTTGTGTAGGGGATTCTGTTGCGAGTGGAGGAGTGGAGG
This sequence comes from Erythrolamprus reginae, assembly GCF_031021105.1. NCBI lineage: Eukaryota > Metazoa > Chordata > Lepidosauria > Squamata > Dipsadidae > Erythrolamprus > Erythrolamprus reginae. Next base: position 16,685,194 of record NC_091957.1, on the reverse strand, counting down.
GCTCTTCTCGTAAAATATCTCTGGACGTTTTCTGGAGTGTTTATGTCTGAAATACGGTGCGGGTTCCAGACAGATGAGCTGTATTCGAGGATTGGTCTGGTGAAAGTTCTGGATGCTCTGGTTAGTAGTGTAATAAGTCTCAATGCTATTGCTTTCCTGTTTGAGCAGGGGGTCAGACTAGAAGACCTCCGGGGTCCCTTCCAACTCTGTTAATCTGTTGAAAGGGAAAGAGCTGCAAGAGATTTCTCAGGTTATGTGATCCAGAGGGAAAAATGACGGGAAACCCATCCATTCCTGACCCTGATACCTTGCGAAGATCACTTCCTGCCCCGTCCATCATCATCCATCTCTGCTCCCCCTTGACAGATGACACAATATCTCTGCCTTGTCCAAAAATTATTTCCCCATCGGAAATGGCTTTATCTCCTTCCCTGTAACCTTCCCAGAGTCTAAGATAGATGCCTTGCCCGCCATCCAAATATTCCAATATGCAGCTGGGATATTTGTTAAGGGTGACCAGCATTTTTAATAGTTTCGAGAGCTTGAAATATCCTGGAAATGTAAGATTTGATGGGGGAGGGGGGAGAAGGAGGAGGACGAGGGGGGAGGAATAGGAGCAGAAGGAAGAGTGGTGGAGAAGGAGAGAAGAGAATGAAGAAGGGGAAGAAGGAAGGAAGGAAGGATCACAAAGGGAAGGAAGAAAAGAAAGAAAAAGAAGGAAGGGAGAAAAAGGGAGGGAAGGAAGGAGAAAATAGGAAAAAAGGGAGGGAGGGAGGGAAGGATCAGAAAAGGAAGGAAGAAAAGGAAGGAAGGAAAAAAGAAGGAAGGAAGGAAAGAAAGGAGGGAGGGAGGGAAGAAGTGGGAGAGAGGGAAGGAGGGAAGGAAGGAGAGGGAAGGAGGAGAGGGAGAGAAGAGAAGGAAGGAAGGAAAGAGAGGGAGGGAGGGAAGAAGTGGGAGGGAAGGAGGGAAGGGAGGGGAGGGAAGGAGGAGAGGGAGGGAAGAGAAGGAAGGAAGGATCACAAAGGGAAGGAGGAAAGGAAAGAAAAAGAAGGAAGGAAGAAAAAGGGAGGGAAGGAAGGAGAAAATAGGAAAGAAGGGAGGGAGGGAAGGAAGAAAGGAGCAGAAAGGGAAGGAGGAAGAGGAGGAAAAAAGAAGGAAGGTAGGAAGGAAGGAAAGGAAAGAAAGGAGGAAGGGAGGGAAGAAGTGGGAGGGAGGGAGAGGAAGGAGGGAAAGGAAGAAAAGGAAGGAGTGGGAGGGAAGGAGGGAAGGGAGGAGAGGGAGGGAGGAGGGGGAGGAAAGGGAAGGAAGGAAGGAAAGCGGGAGGGAGGGAGGGAGGGAGGAAGGAAGCTCTCGCTTTAGCAAGGTCAAATTTTAGCTTTTTTATTTTTATTTTTTGGGCTTAAGCAACGTCTCGCTTTGCAACAGAAACTTTGGGCCTCCGTCGCGGTCGTAAGTTGATGATGACTACCTGTGGCGGGGCCTTTCCCCCCCCCCCTTATAATTACTCCTGTTCGCTTTGCCCGCCCTGTTTGAATTCTGCCCCGCTTGGTTAACGAAGGTATTTTAAAAACATGTCATTCCAGCATTGGGAGAAATGAGCCGATGTGCATTTTGTAAATAATGCGTGTTTGAAGCGCCGGGATAGGAGTTCTAATTGCAATTGGAAATGTATTTCGTGCCCTCCAGAGAAACCCAGGAATAAAATCCCCACCTTGGCCAGGAAAAAGAGATAGATAGATAGATAGATAGATAGATAGATAGATAGATAGATAGATAGATAGATAGGCAGGCAGGCAGGCAGGCAGGCAGGCAGGCAGGCAGGCAGGCAGGCAGGCAGGCAGGCAGGCAGGCAGGCAGGCAGGCAGGCAGGCAGGCAGGCAGGCAGGCAGGCAGGCAGGCAGGCAGATGATAGATAGACAATAGATAGATGATAGATAGACAGACGAATGAATGGATACATAGATGATAGACGAACGATAGATAGAAAGATAGATAGATAGATAAATAGATAAATAGATAGATAGATAGATAGATAGATAGATAGATAGATAGATAGATAGATAGATAGATAGATAGATAAACAGACAGACAAATGATAGGCAATAGATAGACGCACGAATGAACGGATAGATGATAGATGAATGCTAGATGGAGGAAGGGTGGGTGGGTGGGATAGGTAGGTAGGCAGATAGATAGATGTAGATAGATGGATGGATGGATGGATAGAGATGGATAGATAGATAGATAGATAGATAGATAGATAGATAGATAGATATGGATGGGTAGGTAGGTAGGTAGATTGATAGATTGTTAGGTAGGCAAATGTAGATGGATGGATAGATAGATAGATAGATAGATAGATAGATAGATAGATAGATAGATATGGATGGGTAGGTAGGTAGGTAGGTAGGTGGATAGACTGTTAGGTAGGCAAATGTAGATGGATGGATGGATGGATGGATGGATGGATGGATGGATGGATGGATGGATGGATATGGATATGGATATGGATATGGATATGGATATAGATTTGCCCTAAAAGGGGCTTATTCCCTGAAAAACCCATCAGCGGATCACAGAAGCTCAGCTGAGAAAAAAACGGGAACGAATGGAAGGCTTGTTTTGGGGGCTTTGTTTTTTTTGCAAACTTCCAGAGTTGGGGGCAACATTGCCAGGCGCTCGCAGCCTCCGCGCATAATGTGTACATATGGAGCGAACGAAATTGGTGATTTAACACAACCGGCGTTTTATGGCTGCATCTCGTCTTTTGAGTTTTGTCAGTAATTTGCACGCAGGAGAACCCGCTGATGGGGACTGCCATCTGCTATAAAGCCCTGCTTTGGATGACTGGGGGGGGGGGAGTTTTGTTTGTGTGTGTGTGTGTATGTTGTGTTTTTTTTAAAAAGCAGATACTGACTTCCAGGCAAAGAGGAAGGGCGGGGAAGGACACAGGGAGGCGCAAAAGGAAAGAAGGAGGAACAGGATGGTGAGGGTGAGAGGGGTCAGCGGACGAGTTGCAAGTTTTCTGGATCTTGGTTTTGTGTGCGTGTGTGAGAGAGAGAGAGACAGACAGACAGACAGACAGAAAGAAAGAGTGTGCAACAGACAGAGAGAGAAAAACAGAAAGACAGAAAAACAGAAAGAAAGAGAGAAAGAGAAAGAGAGAGGGCAAGTGAGAGAAAGAGGCAGAAAGAAAGAGAAAGACAGAGAGAAAGAGAAAAAGACAGATAAAGAGAGGGAGAAAGAAAGAGGCAGAAAGAAAGAGAGGCAGAAAGAAAGAGAGAAAGAGAAAGAGAGAGAGAGAGAGAAAGGGAAAGGCAGAAAGAAAGAGAAAGAATGACTGCAAGAAAAAGAGAGAAAAAGACAGAGAAAGAGAGAGCGAAAGAGAGAGCGAAAGAAACAGAAAGGCAGAAAGACAGAGTGAAAGAGAGAGACAGAGAGAGTGAAAGAAAGAAAAAGAGAGTGAAAGAAAAGAGGTGAGAGGAACAGAGAGAGAAAGGGAAAGAAAAAGAGACAGAGAGAAGGACAGAGAGAGAGTGAAAGAGAGAGAGAAAAGAGAGATAGAGGAAGAGAGAGAGAAAGAGAAAGAAAGAGAGAGAGAGCAAAAGAGAAACAGAGAGGGAGAAAGAAACAGACACAGAAGAGAAAGAAAAAAGAGAGAGGGGGGACAGAGAGAAAGAAAAAGAGAGAAAGAGAAAGAAAAAGGCAGAAAGAGAGAGAGAAAGAGAAACAGAGAGGGAGAAACAGAGACACAGAAGAGAAAGAAAAAAGAGAGGGGGGACAGAGAGAGAAAGAAAGAGAGAAAGAGAGAGAAAGAAAAAGAAAAAGGCAGAAAGAGAGAGAGAAACAGAGAGGGAGAGAGAAAGAGAGACACAGAAGAAAAAGAAAAAAGAGAGGCAGTGAGAGGAACACTACCCCTCTTTCTTTCTTTCTTTCTTTCTCTCTCTCTTTCTCTTTCTCACTCTTTCTCTCTCTCTCTCTTTTGTGTCTTCGAGCAGAGGCCTGGCTTTTAAGGAAAATCAGAGAGAGGTTTTGCTCAAGTTTTTTTTAATCTACTCTCTAACAACCTTCTTCAATTTCATAGTGTAAGAAACGGAGACACAAACTAACTGCAAGAATAATTTTTAAAAATTGCTGATTTTTCTCTTTCAACCAGCCTCGGTTTTTGCAAAGCAGCTTAACGTAGGAGAGCAAATAAATAAATAATCAGGAAAGGGAGAAGAAAGTGTGTGTGTGTGTGTGTGAGAGAGAGAGAGAGAGAGAGAGATAAACAATAAACCAAACACCATCATATTTTTTTCTTCCCAAGACTTATCAAAATGTCAACATCTATTCTGTGTCCAGTGTTTGGATCCCAGCCAGAAAGAAACAAAACAGAACGATCCAAAATATTACATTTGCATAATTCCACTTGGAAAGAAAGCAGAGATAACTTCAAATATATATTTATTGAAATCCTTTCACTCAAGATGACCCCAAAAAGATTTCACATTCAGAGAGAGAGACACACAGACACAGAGAGACAGAGACAGGCAGAAAGAGAGTGAGAGAAAGAACAGAGAGAGAGAGAGACAGAGAGAAAGAGAGAGAGAGAAAGAACAGAGAGAGAGACACACACTGAGAGAGACAGACAGAAAGAGAAAGAGAAAGAACAGAGAGAGAGAGAGTGACAGAGAGAAAGAGACAGAAAGAAAGAGAGAGAGAGAAAGAGAGAGAGAAAGAAAGAACAGAGAGACAGACCCAGACACATAGAGAAAGAGAGACAGACAGAAAGAGAGAGAGAAAGAACAGAGAGAGACAGAGAGACAGAGAAAAAGAGACAGAAAGAAAGAGAGAGAGAGAGAGAGAGAAAGAACAGAGAGACACACACACAGAGACACAGACACACAGAGAAAGAGAGACAGAAAGAAAGAGAGAGAGAGACAGAGAGAGAAAGAGAGACAGACAGAAAGAACACAGAGAGAGACACAGACACAGAGAGAAAGAGAGACAGAAAGAAAGAGAGAGAGAGAGAGAGAGAACAGAGAGAGAGAGAGACAGACACAGAGAGAAAGAGAGACAGAAAGAAAGAGAGAGAGAGACAGAGAGAGAAAGAAAGACACAGAAAGAACAGAGAGAGAGAGAGACAGACACAGAGAGAAAGAGAGACAGAAAGAAAGAGAGAGAGAGACAGAGAGAGAAAGAGAGACAGGCAGAAAGAACACAGAGAGAGACACAGACACAGAGAGAAAGAGAGACAGAAAGAAAGAGAGAGAGAGAGAGAGAAAGAACAGAGAGAGAGAGAGACAGACACAGAGAGAAAGAGAGACAGAAAGAAAGAGAGAGAGAGACAGAGAGAGAAAGAGAGACACAGAAAGAACAGAGAGAGAGACACACAGACACAGAGAGAAAGAGAGAGAGAGAGAAAGAGAGAGAGAGAAAGAACAGAGAGAGAGACACACAGAGACACAGACACACAGAGAAAGAGAGAGAGAGAGAAAGAGAGAAAGAGAGACAGACAGAAAGAACAGAGAGAGAGACACACAGACACAGAGAGAAAGAGAGACAGACAGAAAGAGAGAGAGAGAAAGAACAGAGAGAGAGAGAGAGACAAACAGAAAGAAAGAGACAGAAAGAAAGAAAGAGACAGAGAGAAAGAGAGAGACAGAGACAAACAGAGAAAGAGAGAGAGAGAGAAAGAGAGAGAGACAGAGAGAGACAAACAGAAAGAGACAGAGAGACAGAGAGAGAGAGAAACAGAGGGAGAAAGAGACAGGCAGAGAGAGAGAGAAGGAAGAATCTGCAGATAGGAGGAGATTTAACACATGGAACAACCTGACTCATGAAAGAATCTCTCCTCGAGTTGGGGGTTTCCAAAAGAGGCTGGTTTGCCATCTAACCCTAACCCTAGCAGATCTTGGACCAAGTGGTGGATGGGGTGGACTATAGGACCTCTAAAACCCTGTCAGCCTCACAAGGTAATTCAGAAAAGAAGTGCATTCAAGAATACTTGTTCTATTATTTACTCCATAGTTACACGAATTTTGCGGTGTTCGGTATACCAAACATGAACCCGAAATTTTTTCAAACTTCGGGCCAAGTTCGGGGTCGTGTTCGGCGTTCGGAGCTTTGACGTCACCGGCAGGTTGCTAAGGACGCTAAGGTGATCACTTCCTGGATTCCATGGAATCCAGGAAGTGATCACCTTGGCGTTCTTAGCAACCTGCCGGTGACGTCAAAGCTCCGCGCCCAGAATCTCTTCGTGGGAGGGATTCCCCGTTCGGGTTCGAGTTCGGCTGAATTTTGCGTAAAGTTCATCCAAACTTGCCGAACCTGAACACCATTGGGTTCGCCCATCACTAATTATTGCCTAGTCTGTGTCTTTTCCTTCTGTCTCTCAAGGTCTTTCCCCTGACCATTACAATATTTCTGCCCTATACCCCCAAAGACCCTAGGGAGGGTCCCTTCTGAAATGCTTCCCGCACCCCTTTTTCTTCTCAGGGCTCATCTGCCTCTCATCTGATTATTGCCTAGCCTGTGTCTCTGCCTCCTGTCTCCCAAGTTCATCCTTACACACCATTACAGCCTCTCCATCCGAACTCTACAGTTTTATGGCTTAGCCCAGGAGCCGGACAAAACTCTTAATACCCCCTCCCCCCCTTTGCTCTGCAGGATGCTATAAGAGGCTGACCCCCTCCCCTTCTCCTCCGCACACTGCACAGTCCTTTGTGCGTTCTTGGCTCTGAACCTTTAACCCGGTTCCAACTAAGGTTAAAACCACGACCCAGAGGCCATCTAAGCAAATGAGCACGCATCTCATTTCTCTCCGACCGGAGCCCGTAATCACCGCAGTGGCCGGAATTCTGCAGCGCTGCTAATAATACAGAGAGACAACCCCCCCTCAACCTTGTGCCTCCCACCTTTGCGCCCCACTTCTCTCCGAGGTCAACTCTAATTAGGGGCTTAATTTGTCACTTGCTCTTCCTTCCTTCCTTCCAAACCGGATTATAACCATCCCCAGATGCATTGATTAGAGCAAGTCGAGCGCATGAAAAACTCCCCAAAAGTGACTTTCAAGCGGCCAAACGTTGGGTGAACTTAAACGAAGTAGAAACCTAGAAGATTGACGGCAGAAAAAGACTTCCTGGTCCATCTCCGAGTCTTCGGAAAGGGGTGGCATACAAATCTAATATATTATTATTATTATTATTATTATTATTATTATTATTATTATTATTATTATTAATCTCCTGCCCTTCTACTGTTTCCTGTATTTTATCTTCGGATGGAGATAGGTTTATCCCAGGCATGTTTACATTCAGTGACTGGGGAAGGAAGGAAGGAAGGGAGGGAGGGAGGAGGGAGGGAGGGAGGGAGGAAAAGGGGGAGGAGAAAGGAAAGAAGGAAGGAATAGGAAAGGAGGGAG
>NC_091957.1:16642789-16672789 GCF_031021105.1 Erythrolamprus reginae | reverse complement strand
TTTTAAAAAGTTTTATTTATACGGTAAGGTTTTTTTTCCAAATTTAAAAACATCACTATAATTTAATAATACAGATCTTGGTCTGTTTTCTTATATTACATCTATATAATGATTTGGATTTTGGGGAGGATTATTATGGAACTGGAAAAGGTGCAAAAAAGGGCAACAGGAATGATCAAGGAAATGGAGCCCCTCCCTTATGAAACCAGGTTGCAACACCTTGGTCTCTTCAGCCTTGAAAAGACGGCATTGATCGAAGTGTATAAAATCATGCATGAAATAGAAAAGGTGGATAGAGAAAAATTCTCTATCACACAATACTAGGACGAGGGGGCCCTCCCTAAAGCTCACAGGTAAGAAAGTGAGGACAAATCAAGGGAAATATTTCTTCACCCAGAGGGTCCTTGGTTGATGGGATTCCCTTCCAGAAGAGGTCGTGACAGCTGTCAGCCTGGATAGCTTCAAAGCAGGATTAGACAGATTCATGGATGCCAAGTGCCGCCTCTATGTTGGTTGAGGCAGGCAGGGTTCCCTTGGGTCCCATTTGTTGGGGGTCAAGGGAAAGGGAGGGTCTTTCCTTCTCTTTCTGCTCATGATCCCCCAGGACAATTGGGGGGTGGGGCATTGTGGGACACAGAATGCTGGACTCCATGGGCTTGGCTGAATATTTCTCGTTTTTCATACGTCCTTTCACATTTTATCACAGTCCTTTGCTTCTGTTGTCAATCCGGTGACGCCAACTATTCCAAATCTCGTAACATTCTGGATTACTTGTTCCCTTAATCTCCATAGTCATCCTGTCCATTTCTGCGCATCTGTAGATTTTATCTATATTATTATTACTATTATTACTATTACTATTACTATTATTATTATTATTATTATTATTATTATTATTATTATTTAGATTTGTATGCCGCCCCTCTCCGTAGACTCGTATTTTCTTTTTTGTTTTCTCTTCTTATTCCTCCTTCTCTTTCTCCCTTCCCCTCTTCCCCTTCCTCTTCCTCCTCCTCCTCCCTTCTCACTTCTTCCTTACGAATCAGGTGAAATATAACTTGTGCCACACACACACAGAGAGAGAGAGAGAGAGAGAGAGAGAGAGAGGACTGCAACTCTTTCCCCTTGTACTGTAGCTTAACTCAACGGATCCCCTCCGCGCACAAATTCTCCCCCGTATCTGGGTTTCTCCTGCAATGATACCAAAGGCCCATGCATATTTGATGTGGTGGTGTTGTGCTAGCAAGTTCTGTGGGTTTTATCACTCTGCTGCAATTGAGCCCTGTTGGTTGGATTGTGACACTTGGCTGGCTTCCTCCCTCCCTTTCTTTTTCTTGCCTCCGTTCACGCCCCTTCCTTCCTTCCTTCCTTCCTTCCTTCCACTCTTTCTGCCTTCTTTCTTCCTTCCCTTCCTTCTCCTTTCCTCCCTTCCCTTCTTCCTCCCTTCCTTCTTTCCTTCCTTCTCTTCTTCCTGCCTTCTATCTTCCCTCTCTTCCTCCCTTCCTTTTTCTTGCCTCCGTTCATGCTCCTTCCTTCCTTCCTTCCTCCTTTCCTCCCTTCCTTCCTCTTTCCTCCCTTACTCCCTCCCTCCCTTCCTTTCCTCTTTCTTCCCTCCCTTAATTCCTTAATTCCTCCCTCCCTTCCTTTCTTTTTCTTGCCTCCGTTCATGCTCCTTCCTTCTTTCCTTCCTTCCTTCTTTCCTCCCTTCCTTCCTTCCTTCTTTCTCTTCCTTCCTTTCTCCCTTCCCTCCCCTTTCCTCCCTCCCTTCCTTCCTTCCTCCCTTCCTCCCTTCCTCTCTCCCAACTGACTCTGGGCTTACAATTCTAAAACTCCACCACAATTAAAAACCATCAACCAAGTTTTCAAAAAAAGGTATTTAAAAACCCACCTAGAGGATCCCTTTTCCTCAATGAACCCCCTTCCCCATCACCCCAGGTGATTTCCAGAAGGGCAAATCCAGAAAGGAAGGTTTGGGGGGGTCATACGGGAGGAGGGGGGGCAGGAGGAAGGGGTGGAGGGATTTGGCCCTTCCACGCCGCCGTGAAGACTTGAGAGGTATATTTTTTAATTAAAAGGAAAAAACCGAGCCCACGACGGCCCCTCGTAAAGCAGATCATTTTACAGCTGGGTGGTCTCTCCCACCGATGTACTCGAAAGCCATTTTCAAGCAACATAAAGTTTAACATACCGCTACATCTGCCTACCCACCAGATTCTACATGGAATTTTAAATTTAATTATATGAAAGGATGGCGACGGAGGGGGCCAGCGAGAATGCTAAACGGATGGAATTGGGAGAGGGGGGGAGAAAATAAAAAAATAAGGTTGTGTGTGTGTTATGTGTGTGAGTGTGTCTTTTTTCACAACCTTTTTCTCATAGGGATGGGGAGGGGGGGAAGTATCATTTTGATGCCTGGATTGATGGCGGCTCTTTGCTCGCTCTCTCTCTCTCTCGCTCTCCTCCGATCGATTTCGGGGGGCTCTGAAAATGTTTATCCGTTTATACGTTGCATTTCTGGCACCGAACCTCTCGCCCGCCGCTGACAGCTTATCTTTGGCCTCCATGTCAGGCAGTCGGTTCAGACATTGTACAGAAAAATAGCATTTTTTTTAAAGGAGAAAAAAAAGAGAGAGAGAGATACAGAAATTGTGTTTTTATTAGCAGCCCGGAGGCCTCCAGGGGCTGGAACTGGACCTGTGTTTTTACGGGATGGTTATTTATAATTTCGGCCGCTGGTAGGGCAAGAAGGTGACTTTATAAACACAAGTGCACACTGACGCACCACACAAGGGACACATGAAAGGGCCAGGGAAGCTAGAAAGAGCCAAGAGGGATTGCAGAAGGAGCAGGCAGAGGTTCCTCCTCACAAAGGGCAAATAATCCTAATCCTAATTTAGTCTAATCTATTCTAATCTAATCTAATCCAAGCCAAGGCGAGCCAAGCCATTTATATTATTTTTATTGTATTGCATTGCATTGCATTGCATTGCATTGGTATTTTGTTTTATTTTATTTATTTTATTTATTTTATTTATTTTATTTATTTTATTTATTTTATTTATTTTATTTATTTTATTTATTTTATTTATTTTATTTATTTTATTTATTTTATTTTATTTTATTTTATTTTACTTTATTTTATTGCATTACATTGCTTTGCATTGGTATTGTATTGTACTATACTGTACTGTATTGTATTGCATTGGTATTGTATTGTATTGTATTGCATTGCATTGCATTGGTATTGTATTATACTGTATTGCATTGCATTGGTGTTGTATTGTGTTGTATTGCATTGCATTGCATTGGTATTATATTGTATTGTATTGTATTGCACTGATATTGTATTGTATAGTATTGTATTGCATTGCATAGCATTGTATTTATTTTCTTGTTTAGTTTCCATCCATTGCTTCTGACCTGACCTTCGGGTGCTTTGGAGAATAATTGGACCCCTTCCTTTTCTTTGGAGCAGCCCCTCAAATATTGAAACAGTGCTATAATGTCACCCCTAAGCTTTCTCTTTGTTAGCCATTGAGCCCACCCGCAACTTCACAGAGAGTTGGAAGGGATCTTGGAGGTCTTCCAGTCCAACCCCCTACTTAAGCAGGAGACCTTAGACCATTTCAAATGTCCAATGTCTTCTTAAAAACCTTCAGTGATGGAGCAACCATAACTTCTAGAGTCAAGCTGTCCCATCCCTCCCTCCCTCCATCCATCCATCCCTCTATCCATCCCTCCCATTCTCCCTCCCTCCTTCTATCCATCCATCCCTCCATCCATCCCTCCATCCATTTATCTATCCATCTATCCATCCATCCCTCTATCTATCCATCCATCCATCCCTCTATCTATCCATCCATCCCTCTATCTATCTATCCATCCATCCCTCTATCTATCTATCTATCTATCTATCCATCCATCCCTCTATCTATCCATCCATCCCTCTCTCTCTCTCTCTCTCTATTTATCTATCAATCCCTCTATCCATCCATTCATCTATCCGTCCATCCCTCGATCCACCCAACTATCTATCTATCTATCTATCTATCTATCTATTTATCCCTCTATCCTTCTACCAATTATCTGTCCATCCCTCTATCCATCTATCCATCCCTCTATCTATCTACCTACCTACCAATCCATCCATCCCTCTATCTATCTCTCTACTCTCTCTCTACCTTCCTCCCTCCCTCCCTATTCGTCTGTCCGTCTGTCCGTCCCTCCCTCCCTCCTTCCATCCCTCCGTCTGTCAGGTATCCTATCAATCTCAGAATCATAAATCACAGGGTTGGAAGGGACCTTAGAGGTCTTCTAGTACAGCCCCTTGCTCAAGCAGGAGACCATATATACCATTTCAGACAAAACTGTTGTTTAATTTCTTCTTGAAAATCTTCCGCGCTGGAGCACCCCAAATTTCTGGACGCAAGCCGTTCCGTCCATCCATCTATCTACCCGTCAGGTCTCTTATCAATCTCACAGTCCTACAATCGCAGGGTTGGAGGTCTTTCTGCAAGAGGCCAAGGGTCAAAGGGAAAGCCAGACACAGATTAATAGAGTTGGAAGGGACCTTGTAGGTCATCTAGTCCAACCTCCCCAGACCAGATTCGCTTACTTAACTGTTACCGTCTTAACAACGGCAGGGATTGGCTTAAACCTCAGACAATTGGCATGACCACTGTTCCGGGGTTACGCCATCCCGTTTTCCAATCTTCTGACCAGGGAAAACAGATTCATTTAACAAACCTGGGACTAATTTGACAATTGAGCTTAACAATGGTGGCCAAACTCAACAGAAACAACTCACCAAGTGTTCTGTCGGGCTCTCTGGTAGACTCCTCCCCAAAATTCACAGGTACAAATTTCAGACACACACACGTTTGAAAATTCAAAACAATGTTCTTTATAATGAAAATTCACTTAAACTAAGCCCTCTTTTGGTATAGCAAAGAGCACTCGTCTCCAACCAAACTGGTAATTTGTACAAGCCCCTTATCAGTTCTGTGATACTTAGCTTGCAGCTGTGAGGCAATTCACAGTCCTTCTTCTTTCACAAAGTGAAACACACTTTGCTCTGGTTTAGTTTCAAAGCGGGGAAAAATCAGCACACAAAAGGTCAAAGTCAGTAAAGCAGTCACGAAACACAAGGATCAGATAATCCTCCACAATGGCCAAACCCACAGGCTGCTATTTATAGCAGCCTCACTAATGACCACAGCCCCACCCAACCACAGGTGGCCTCATTTTCTTTGATAATAATCTCTCAGTTGTTGCTGCCTATGCATCGCTCTCCGCATGCGTGGCTGTATCATTAACTCTTGTTCTGAATCCAAGGAGGAGCTAGATAATTGATCTCCTTCTGAGCTGTCTGCCCCACTCTCCTCCTCCCTGTCACTCATGTCTTCTTGGTCAGAGGAGCCTTCATCAGCAGATTCCACCGGGGGCAAAACAGGCCTGCAGCATGTGGATGTCTCCCCCACATCCACAGTCCTTGGGGCAGGAGCTGGGCCAGAGCTAACCACAACACCAAGTAACAGAAAGTATGGCTGTAAATCAATTCCTGATTGTAAAAGGAAAGAAGGAAGGAAAACGATGAAATTTTCAAGGGCGTTTTCTCCAAAATTAGAGATTGTCCCCCCCCCTTTGCAAACATCCATCCCCCTTTGATTCAAAATAGGAATCTCTTGGTCAGTGGCCTCACCAGGCTTCTTTCCTAACCCCCCCAAAACCAACCATGTTTGCCCCCCAAAAAAACACGGGGAAGAAATATTTTCATTTAAATGCAAAGTGGATGCGATCAGAGGCCCGGATAAAAGATGCACAAACGGTTTCTCTCCAGGTAAAGCTCAATCGGAGACGCGGCGTTCATTTTCTCGCCGTTTTCCCCAGTCGAAGGTTGTTTTGCATGTAGGGGGGGGGGAGCGAGCTCCAAATTACATCCACCCCTCCCCACTCCTTTAAATTGGCTTTCGGGGCTCCAACCGAGACAGCTTTTTTTGGGTAACAAGTTTGCTGGTCTCGCTGTGCTTTAAAGGGGAGGCAGGAAGAGAGAAGGCCCCGACTGGCCTAGCTTTTCATCCATCCAGGTGAGTGGATGGTTGGTAAACCCGGAGCAAACTGGCATTAAACATTCATCTGCCCAGTGAGGGGCGCCGAGCGCGAATCCTCCGACCGTCCTTCCATCAAATGTCCCGCTGAGAAACCCATGAGGCAACTAAAAACTCACAGCGAGCGGGAACAAAGAGGAAGGAGATGCAACGATTCTCCCACGGTGGGAGAATCAAAGTGGAAAGGTCTCTCTCATAGAAACGTAGAAGATTGACGTCAGAAAAAGACCTCCTGGTCCATCTAGTCTGCCCTTCCACTAGTTCCTGTATTTTATCTTAGGATGGATCTATGTTTATCCCAGGCATGTTTACATTCAGTTCCTGTGGATTGAACAACCACGTCTGCTGGGAGTTTGTTCCAAGCATCTACTACTCTTTCAGTCAAGTAATATTTTCTCGCGTTGCTTCTGATCTTTCCCCCAACTAACCTCAGATTACGCCCCCTTGTTCTTGGGTTCACTTTCCTATTAAAAACTCTTCCTCCTGAACCTTATTTAATCCTTTAAGGTATTTCAATGTTTTGATCGTGTCCCCCCCTTTCCCTTCTGTCCTCCAGACTCTACAGATTGAGTTCATGAAGTTTTTCCTGATAAGTTTTATGATTAAGATCTTCCACCATTCTTTGGATCCGTTCAATTTTATCCATATCTTTTTGTAGGTGAGGTCTCCAGAACTGGACACAGTTTTCCAAATGGGGTCTCACCAGCGCTCTATACAGCGGGATCACAATCTCCCTCTTCCTGCTTGTTATACCTCTAGCTATGCAGCCAAGCCTTCTACTTGCTTTCCCTACCGCCTGATCTCACTGTTCACCCATTTGGAGACTGTCGGAAATCACGACCCCTAAATCCTTCTCTTCTGAAGTTTTTGGTAATACAGAACTGCCAATATAATGCTCAGATTGAGGATTCCTTTTTCCCAAGTGCTTTATTTTACATTTGGAAACATTACACTGCAGTTTCCATTGCTTTGACCACTTATCTAGTAAAGCTAAATCCTTCGCCATATTACAGACACCTCCAGGAATATCAACCCTATTGCACACTTTAGAGTCACCGGCAAATAGGCAATCCCTCTCCATCATACCTTCCCCTAGGTCACTCACAAACATATTAAAAAGAATATGACCCAGAACAGACCCTTTGTAACCAGTCTCTGCTCAGAATACTCTCTCTCCTGATCATGAGAGTAATGCACGGCAAAAGCTCAGAGCATCAAGGGCAGAACCTCGATGAAGGGATGTTCTTCTGCTCCACGGAGGTCCCAAAGAGAGGTGGGCATTCGTGGACCCCTCGCTCGCACTTTTCAGGATAATAATAATAATAATAATAATAATAATAATAATAATAATAATAATTTGTTACATTTGTATGCCGCCCCTCTCCGAAGACTCGGGGCGGCTCACAACAGTAATAAAAACAGTATAACAATGGAACAAATCTAATAATAAAAATTATATAAAACCCCCAACTGTTAAAAACCATACAACACATACATACCAAACATAAAATATAAAAGCCTGGGGGAGATGTCTTAGTTCCCCCATGCCTGGTGATATAGGTGGGTCTTGAATAACTTGTGAAAGACAAGGAGGGTGGGGGCTGTTCTAATCTCCGGGGGGAGTTGATTCCAGAGGGCCGGGGCCGCCACAGAGAAGGCTCTTCCCCTGGAGCCCGCCAAACAACATTGTTTGGTCGACGGGACCCGGAGAAGGCCAACTCTGTGGGACCTTATCGGCGGCTGGGATTCGTGCGGTAGAAGGCGGTTCCGGAGGTATTATGGTCCAATGCCATGAAGGGCTTTAAAGGTCATTACCAACACTTTGAATTGTGACCGGAAACCGATCAGCAGCCAGTGCAGGCCACGGAGTGTTGTAGAAACGTGGGCGAATCTAGGAAGCCCCACGATGGCTCTCGCAGCCGCATTCTGCACGATCTGAAGTTTCCGAACACTTTTCAAAGGTAGCCCCATGTAGAGAGCGTTGCAGTAATCGAACCTCGAGGTGATAAGGGCATGAGCGACTGTGAGCAATGACTCCCTGTCCAAATAGGGCCGCAACTGATGCACCAGGCGAACCTGGGCAAACGCCCTCCTCGCCACAGCCGAAAGATGGTGTTCCAATGTTAGCTGCGGATCGAGGAGGACGCCCAAGTTGCGAACCCTCTCTGAGGGGGTCAATAATTCCCCCCCAGGGTAATGGACGGACAGATGGAATTGCCCTTGGGAGGCAAGACCCACAGCCACTCCATCTTATCAGGGTTGAGTTTGAGTTTGTTGACACCCATCCAGGCCCCAACAGCCTCCAGGCACTGGCACATCAATTCCATTGCTTCGTTGACTGGACATGTCTGGAAAAGTGACAAAGACAAACAAGGGTCTGGAGAAGAGGTGGGTTACTCCCAGTTTGCACCAGTTTGTCCAAACTGGTAGCAAACCACTGGTGACATCACAGAGCTAGTTCCGTTGGTGCCGGTCCGTGGATGTTGCCATATTTGGGGGAGGGGGTATTTTGGGGGGGGGCGGATTTTTTTGGTGATTTTTTTCTTCTTCTGCGCATGGCCTCTGGAGGGCGAGAAACGGCCTTCCCCATGGCTGAAAATCAGTTGGAGCTGATCGCCATCGCCGCTCTCGCACGTCGCTTAGTCGGACAGCTGTCGTTTGCCAATCGCCTTCTGCAAACTGCCGGAATACAGCAGCTGTGACATATAAAATAATAATATATGGGCTGAAGCCAAAGGAAGTGTGAACTGAAAGGGGGGGGGGAAAGGAAGTGATGGGAATATTCTCACCCTACCCACCCGCCCACCCAAAGCTCAGGAAGTGCTGTCAATCGTACCAGGTAGGCAGGAAAGGAAACGCAACCAAAGTTAATTCTACTTTATGGGAAAGCTATGTCCATAGAGCCTTGCAATCCCGAAAGGCCGCACGAATCCCAGCGACCGATTAGGTCCCACAGAGTTGGCCTTCTCCGGGTCCCGTCGACTAAACAATGCCGTTTGGTGGGTCCCAGGGAAAGAGCCTTCTCTGTGGCGGCCCCGACCCTCTGGAACCAGCTCCCCCCTGAGATTAGAACTGCCCCCACCCTCCTTGCCTTTTGTAAACTCCTTAAAACCCACCTCTGTCGTCAGGCATGGGGGGACTGATATAACTTCCCCAGGCCTATATTGTTTATGTATGGTACGTTGTGTGCATGTTTTTTTAAATTATGGGTTTTTAGTTTTAATTATTAGATTTGCATTCCACATTGTTTTTTCTATCACTGTTGTGAGCTGCCCCGAGTCTACGGAGAGGGGCGGCATACAAATGTAATAAATAAATAAATAAAATAAAGTGGCCCATTATTTATTTAATTTCTTTATTAATTGGACTTTTATGCCGCCCCTCTCCAAGGACTCGGGGAAACTCACAACATATAATGAAACAATGCATAACCTCGAGGTTCGACTACTGTAACGCTCTCTACATGGGGCTTCCTTTGAAAAGTGTTTGGAAACTTCAGATCGTGCAGAATGCAGCTGCGAGAGCAGTCATGGGCTTCCCTAGGTATGCCCATGTTACACCAACACTCTGCAGTCTGCATTGGTTGCTGATCAATTTCCGGTCACAATTCAAAGTGTTGGTTATGACCTATAAAGCCCTTTATGGCATCGGACCAGAATATCTCCGAGACCGCCTTCTGCTGCACGAATCCCAGCGACCGATTAGGTCCCACAGAGCGGGCCTTCTCCGGGTCCCGTCAACTAAACAATGTCGGTTGGTGGGCCCCAGGGGAAGAGCCTTCTCTGTGGCGGCCCCGACTCTCTGGAACCAGCTCCCCCCAGAGATTAGAACTGCCCCCACTCTCCTCGCCTTTCGTAAGCTCCTTAAAACCCACCTCTGCCATCAGGCATGGGGGAATTGAGATATCTCCCCCGGGCCTATACAATTTATGTATGGTATGCTTTTATGTATGTCTGCTTAATAATGGGTTTTTTAAAATATTTTAAATTGTAAATTATTAGATTTGTTATGAACTGTTTTATTGTGTTGTGAGCCGCCCCGAGTCTACGGAGATGGGCGGCATACAAATCTAATAAATAAATAAACAAACAAACAAATAAATAAACAAACATCCTAAATCCAATTAATTAAATCTAAAATCTAAAAAAATCCCAAAACCATAAAAAACAGTCATTCCCATTCAATCAACTTTCTCTCAATACATTCACTGGCCACGGCAATGGAGTCTAGTGGCCCCAAGATTGGCGGCATAAACGAGTCTTCAGATTCCTGCAGAAGGCGGGGAGGGTGGGGGCAGTACGGATCTCCGGGGGGAGCTGATTCCAGAGGGCTGGGGTCCCCACAGAGAAGGCCCTGCCAAGCTACATTGTCTAGTTGATGGGACTTGGAGAAGGCCAACTCTGTGGGACCTGACCGGTCACTGGGACTTGTATGGCAAAAGGTGGTCCTGTAGGTATTTGGGCCTGGTGCCAAGTAGGGCTTTATAGGTCATAATTTGAATTGAGTCTGGAAACCAAGACCACGGAGTCTTGGAGAGATATGGGTATGTCTGGGTACTCCCATGACTGCTCGCGAAGCTGCATTCTGCACAATTTGCCGTTTCCAAATACTCTTCAAAGGTGGCCCTATGTAGAGAGCATTGCAGTAGTCAAACCTCAAGGTGATAAGGGAGTGAGTGACTGTGAGTAGAGACTCCCTGTCCAGATAGGGTTGCCGATCAGTTTCCGGTCACAAATCAAAGTGTTGGTTATGAACTATAAAGCCCTTCATGGCACCGGACCAGATTATCTCAGGGACCGCCTTCTGCCGCACGAATCCCAGCGACCAATTAGGTCCCACAGAGTGGGTCTTCTCCAGGTCCCGTCAACTAAACAATGCCGCTTGGCAGGACCCAGGGGAAGAGCCTTCTCAGTGGCGGCCCCAGCCCTCTGCAACCAACTCCCCCCAGAAATTAGAATTGCCCCCACCCTCCTTGCCTTTCGTAAGCTACTTAAAACCCACCTCTGCCGCCAGGCATGGGGGAATTGAGATACTCTTTCCCCCTAGGCCTTTACAATTGTATGCATGGTATGTCTGTAGGTATGTTTGGTTTTTATTGGATTATTATTGTACGCTGTCTTATTATTGCTGTTAGCCGCCCCGAGTCTCCGGAGAGGGGCGGCATACAAATCCAATAAATAAATAAATAAATAAATAAATAAATAAACTGGTACACCAGGCAGACCTGAGCAAACGCCCCCTTCGCCACAGCTGAAAGATGTTGTTCCAAGTCAGCTGTGGATCGAGGAGGACACCCAAGTTGCGGACCCTCTCTGAGGGGGTCAATAATTCCCCCCCCCCAGGGTGATGGACAGACAGATGGAATTGTCCTTGGGAGGCAAAACCCACAGCCACTCCGTCTTGTCAAGGTTGAGTTTGAGCCTGTTGACACCCATCCAGACCCCAACAGCCTCCAGACACGGGCACATCACTTCCACTGCTTCACTGGAAAAGGAAAAAGAGAAGGAAAGAAGGAGAAGAAAAAGGAGAAGGAGTGGAGGAAAAGAGAAAAGACAGAGGAAAGACACAGGATATTTTCAAAGTAAAACCCCACCAACTCTGGCTGTCACAATGAAAAATAATGGCTTGATAAGAGAACAAGTGTTTGTCCCAAAGGAGGCTTAAACTTCAGCCTATCACCTCTGGGCTGCAATCACTCAGATGGCCACAAGAGGTCAGTCAAAGCCCACAAAAACCCGCTTGGCTCTTTGCTGCCCTCTGTTTGAGCTTGCTGGATGGCTGAACTGCCTCTGTCGGACTCCTTAGTTTAGCAGGGGGGAAAAATCCTCACCCCATTTCCCTCCCTCCCCTATCGCCCAAAACAAAATTGCAAAAAAAAATAAAAATAAATCGGAGGGACTATCATTAAAGGTTAATTATCAGTAACTTAAAGGTTATTTTTGCATACCTCACCTCCTGGACAAAAGCGGCTCCTTCATTAACATGCCGGAACATAAATTAAAGCAGGGAGGCATTTAAAATGCCAAAAAGCCTCCGGGTTTTATGACCCAGCGAAAAAGGTCGTGAATAAATATGAGTTTGTGGGAGGAAAGAGTCCTTGGCCAGACTTTTGGCAGAGAGAGATGCCATAACAAAAGGGGAAAAAGGGAAATAAACATTTAAATTTCACGTAGGGATTCGGATAATCCTCCTTTATCCATGATATATTAACCAAAGACAATCAGATGCATTTTTCAGATTTAAAAAAAACCCTCCCTCTTTGCACAAAACGGTTACTATCGTTCATAAAATTATAGTCACATCTAGCGATCTGCTGAGTCAGCACCGGTTTGCCGCGAAGTGTAAAATTAGGACAAATTCGCATCAATTCTCCGCAGGTATCGAGTTTACGGATGGAGGAGCCAGGCTACAGACCAGGAGACCGTGAGTTCTAGTCTCACCTTAGGAATGAAAGTCCAACAGGTGAATTTGGGCCAATCGCCAAGTGATGGTGAGTTCTAGTCCGACCTTAGCCATGAAAGCTGGCTGGGTGACTTTGGAATTCTAGTACCATATTAGCCATGAAAGCTGGCTGAGTGATCGCTAGGAGATGGGGAGTCCTAGTTTCACAATAGAGATCAAAACTAACTGAGTAACTTTGGGCCAATTGCCAGGCGACAGTGAATTCTAGTCCAACTTTAGCCGCGAAAGCTGGCTGGGTGACTTTGGGCCAATCACTAGGAGATGGTGAGTTCTAGTTTCACAATAGAGATCAAAACCAACTGGGTGACTTTGGGCCAATCGCCAGGTGACAGTGAGTTCTAGTCCAACCTTAGCAATGAAAGCTGGATGGGTGACTTTGGGCCAATTGCCAGGCGACAGTGAATTCTAGTCCAACTTTAGCCGCGAAAGCTGGCTGGGTAACTTTGGGCCAATCACTAGGGAATGGTGAGTTCTAGTTTCACAATAGAGATCAAAACCGGCCCTATTTGGACCGGGACTCAATACTCACAGTCACTCGTGCCCTCATCACCTCGAGGTTCGACTACTGTAATGCTCTCTACATGGGGCTACCTTTGAAAAGTGTTCGGAAACTTCAGATCGTGCAGAATGCAGCTGCGAGAGCAGTCATGGGCTTCCCTAGGTATGCCCATGTCACACCAACACTCCGCAGTCTGCATTGGTTGCCGATCAATTTCCGGTCACAATTCAAAGTGTTGGTTATGACCTTTAAAGCCCTTCATGGCATTGGACCAGAATATCTCCGAGACCGCCTTCTGCCGCACGAATCCCAGCGACCGATTAGGTCCCACAGAGTGGGCCTTCTCCGGGTCCCGTCAATTAAACAATGTCGGTTGGCGGGCCCCAGGGGAAGAGCCTTCTCTGTGGCGGCCCCGACTCTCTGGAACCAGCTCCCCCCAGAGATTAGAACTGCCCCTACCCTCCTCACCTTTCGCAAACTCCTTAAAACCCACCTTTGTCGTCAGGCATGGGGGAACTGAGATATCTCCCCCGGGCCTATACAATTTATGTATGGTATGCTTGTGTGTATGTCTGTTTAATAATGGGGTTTTTAAATATTTTATATTGTAAATTATTACATTTGTTATAAACTGTTTTTATTGTGTTGTGAGCCGCCCCGAGTCTACGGAAAGGGGCGGCATACAAATCTAATTAATAATAATAATAATAATAATAATAATAATAATAATAATAATAATAATAATTTTTTAAAAAACCAACTGGGTGACTTTGGGCCAATTGCAGGCGACGGTGAGTTCTAGTTTCACAATAGAGATCAAAACTAAGTGGGTGACTTTGGGCCAATCACCAGGCGATGGGGTGTTCTAGTCCCGCCTTGGCCATGAAAGCTGATTGGGTGACTTTGGGCCAATCATTAGGAGACAGGGAGTTTTAGTCCAACCCTAGCCATGAAAGTTGGCTGGGTGAGTTTCGGCCAATCGCCAGGCAACGGTGAATTCTAGTCCCATCTTAGTCAAGTCACAAGATCCCAAAACGTGATCACGGTTGTTAAGCGAATCTGCCTTCCCCATTGACTCTGCTGGTTAGAAGGTCACAAAAGCAGATCATGGGACTGCCCCCCCCACACACTTTGACAGTCATAAACATGAGTCAGTTGCCAACAGTGCGAATAAAAGATCCCAAGTTCCTTTTTCCAGAGCCATCGTAACTTCGGTCACTAAACGACATGGCTGTTAAGTCGAAGGATGGCCTGCAGTACCCAGAGTCACCACCGGAGGCCACACATTTCAACGCCTTCCCAAAGGAAGCGGCTCGAACTGACTTTTCTTAAGTGAGCCAATAAAGGAAAATTATTATTATTATTATTTGCATCTGCTGCCTCGCTGCATAATTCATGGGAATCGTATTTTGAATTAAATCGTCAAAGATGGCGAACCGGTTTCAAATCACAGCAGTGTTCCGTCTCTTTACGGGTGTTTGGAAAAAAAGGGGGGGCGTTATTGGCTTTCCAACTCTCTCGAAAGGCTGCGAGAAGGACGGGAGCGAGGGAGAAAATCTTTAGAATCAATATCTATTATTCCAGCTCGGTCTGACTTTATGTCTTCTAAAAAGAGAAAAAATTTTAAATTGTATTCGTGAGGGCTGGCTGACATATCGATAGGGGAGAAAATCCATCAGGTTTTGTAGGAAGCGACACCGTATCTCGACTTGGATAAATCCCAGAAACAAGAGACCAGGGAAAAGGACAAGGGGACCCAATGGTCGTTCGTTCAGGTGGAGAAATGGATCGTCTGGCCCCATCTTAAGGTCAAAGCCGGAAGGAAGCTCAGAAAGAAGACAGACTTTATCGCAAGCGTTTTTTGGGACTTTGTCTCTTCCAAATATTGGAGGAGCTGCCAAAAAAGGGGAGGAGGGGCTATACACCTGTTCTCCAAAGTACCTGAAGGCAGGAGAAGAAGCAACGGATGGAAAGAAACCAAGGACGGAAGCAACTTGGAATGAAGGAGACATTTCCTATCAGGAAGAATGGATGGGTGGAAGGAAGGAAGGAAGGAAGGAAGGAAGGAAGGAAGGAAGGAAGGAAGGAAAGACTGGTGGATGGATGGATGGATGGATAGACCGACTAGTGAATGAATAGATGAATGGATGGATGGATGGATGGATGGACGGACCGACTGGTGAATGAATAGATGGATGGATGAACTGGTGGATAAATAGATGACAGATGGATGGATAGATGGATTGGTGGAAGGATGGATGGGTAGATGGATGGATGGATGGATCTATGCCGCCCTTTTCCTAAGACTCAGGACTCCAGGGTGGGACGGGTGGACAGACGGACAGAGATGAATGGATGGACTGGTGGATGGATGGATGGAACAGCTTTTCTCCAGAAGTTGTGGTGGCCCCATCATAAATAGGACATCCATTTGTCCTGAATAGTATGGGATCTCCTGCTTGAGCAGGGGGTTGGACGAGAAGACTTCCAAGGTCCCTTCCAGCCCTATGATCCTTGCTCTTATGTCTCCTCTAGTCCTTCTCTTCATTAAACTAGCCATGCCAGTTCCTGCAACTGTTCTTCATATGTTTTAGCCTCCAGCCCCTTAATTGTTCTTCTCTGCACTCTTTCTAGAGTCTCAGCATCCTTTTTGGATCGTGGCGACCAAAACTGAGTGCCGTATTCCAAGTGTGGTCTTACCAAGGCCTTATAAAGTGGCATTAACCTTTGTGTGACTTTGATTCTATCCCTCTGTTAAGGCAGCCTAGAACTGTGTTGGCTTTTTTGGCAGCTGCTGCACACAGCTGGCTCCTATTTATTTATTTGTTTTATTTATTTATTTATTTATTGTGTTTTGTTTATGTCTTTATTTGTTCGTTCGTTCATTCGTTTGTTTGTTTGTTTATTAATTCATTCATTAACTCACTCACATTAATTTTATTGTTATTGTTGTTGTGATTATGATTATGATTATGATTAATTAGATTTGTATGCCGCCCTCTCCGAGGACTCGGAGCGGCTTACAACAAAAATGTCACAAATCCAATATATTAAAAAACACATTAAAAACCCATTATTAAAAACCATACAACTCAGACAGACCATACACAATTCTACCATAGCCTTAGCATAGCCTAGGGGCAAGTCAGTTACCCCATATCTGGTGACATAGGTGGGTTTTGGGTAGCTTACAAAAGGCAAGGAGGGTGGGGGCGATTCTAATCTCCGGGGGGAGTTGATTCCAGAGGGCCTTATTTTTTTATTTTTTTATTCCTTCCTTCCTTCCTTCCTTCGTTCATTCATTCATTCATTTATTCCATTTTTATGCCGCCCTTCTCCTTAGACTCAGGGCGGCTTACAACATGTTAGCAATAGCACTTTTTAACAGAGCTAGGCTATTGCCCCCACAATCTGGGTCCTCATTTTACCCACCTCGGAAGGATGGAAGGCTGAGTCAACCTTGAGCCGGTGATGAGATTTGAACCGCTGACCTACAGATCTACAGTCAGCTTCAGTGGCCTCCAGTACAGCACTCTACCTGCCGCGCCACCCTGGCTCATTCCCAACTCCCTAGGGACTCTGGGCGGCTCACATCCAAAATTGTAACATTCTGATAATACTAAAAACCTACAAAACAGTTTAAAAACAATTAAAAATAAAACAGCAAGACCCGTGCATACCATTTATGGCTGGATCTCGATGGTTACTGTCATCGGATCCACGATCCACGATCAATTTAAGGGATCGTCCACTGGGACTCCAAAATCCCTCGCCCAAGTTCCTGCTATCAGCCAGGGACCACCTATTCCTTCCTCCGTCAATCCATCTTCCCAGGGCTCAAAATTCGGTCCAGCCAGAATGAGGAAGCTGCTCTTTAAACTTTGGGCGCGTGAAATTAACGGAGGAATCTTGAGGAGGACGGTCAAGGATTCAAAAGCATCAGAAGTATTTATTTTTATTTTTATTTTTATTTTTATTTTTATTTTTATTTTTATTTTTATTTTTATTTTTATTTTTATTTTATTTTATTTTATTTTATTTTATTTTATTTTATTTTATTTTATTTTATTTTATTTTATTTTTTTTATTTTATTTTATTTTATTTTATTTTATTTTATTTTATTTTATTTTATTTTATTTTATTTTATTTTATTTTATTTTATTTTATTTTATTTTATTTTATTTTATTTATTTTATTATTTTATTTTATTTTATTTTATTTTATTTTATTTTGATTTATTTTGATTTATTTTAATTTATTTATTCATTCATTCATTCATTCATTCATTCATTCATTTATTTATTTATTTATTGGATTTGTATGCCACCCCTCTCCGTGGACTCGGGGCGGCTAACAACAGTGGTAAAAACAACATGTGACAATCCAATACTAAAACAGCTAAAAACCCTTGTTATAAAACCAATCATATATACAAACATACCATGCATAAATTGTAGAAGCCTAGGGGGAAAGAATATCTCAGTTCCCCTATGCCTGGCGGCAGAGGTGGGTTTTAAGGAGCTTACGAAAGGCAAGGAGGGTGGGGGCTATTCTAATCTCTGGGGGGGAGTTGGTTCCAGAGGGCCGGGGCCGCCACAGAGAAGGCTCTTCCCCTGGAGCCCGCCAAACGACATTGTTTAGTCGACGGGACCCGGAGAAGGCCAACTCTGTGGGACCTAACTGGTCGCTGGGATTTGTGCGGCAGAAGGCGGTC
This sequence comes from Erythrolamprus reginae, assembly GCF_031021105.1. Lineage (NCBI taxonomy): Eukaryota > Metazoa > Chordata > Lepidosauria > Squamata > Dipsadidae > Erythrolamprus > Erythrolamprus reginae. The sequence goes on along the minus strand of NC_091957.1, from coordinate 16,655,006 downwards.
CCGGAGATAATCTGGTCCGGTGCCATGAAGGGCTTTATAGGTCATAACCAACACTTTGAATTGAAGTGGGGGGGAAACACACACACAACGATTGTTGTGTCCTTTAATTCTCTCAAAACCCTAGTTGGCTGTTTCCCCCAAAAAAACAGGATTATTTTTTCCTCTTTTCTTTTCTTTTTTTCCACCCTTCCCGTAGCAAAGAGGCATGAGGTAGCATCCTGACCTTATCCGTGTTCATTAATTCAGCCCCCGACGTCGTTTCCAGTCTCCGCTTCTGACCAAGTTTGACTAATCTTGGGTTCTAATGAAATTTCCCTCCGTCGAGCAAATTATTAATATTTACTGCCCCTGTTTTGACACAAACGCTGAATAATTCATCAATTAACGCCGCTATTAATTACATCATGCCAAATTAATGGGGTTTTTTTTCATGCACAGATTCTCTCCCCCCCCCTTGCACACCTGCAGGACCAGCTCTGTCCTTCCAATGTGTCAGAAAAGCCAAATCCCCAGGTGAACAAGAGGCATCCTGACACGCCAAGCCTCCCCCTCCCACCTGACGTTGCAGTAAATAATAATGCTAATAATAATGACATCAGTAATAATAGGAGGAGAGGAAGTGGAGGAGGAGGAAAAGAGGAGGAGGATGGGGAAAAAGAAAGGGAGGAGGAGAGGAAGAAGAAGAAAAAGGAGAAGGAGAAAAAGAATTAGGAGAAGGAGGAGGAGAAGAAGAAAGAGAAGAAGAAGGAGGAGGAGGAGGAGAAAGAGAAGAAGAAGGAGGAGGAGAAAGAAGGAGGAGGAGGAGGAGAAAGAGAAGAATAAAGAGAAGGAGAAGGAGGAGGAGGAGGAGGAGGAGAAAGAGAAGAAGAAGGAGAAGGAGGAGGAGGAGAAGAAGAAAGAGAAGAAGAAGGAGGAGAAGAAGAAAGAGAAGAAGAAGGAGGAGGAGAAAGAAGGAGGAGGAGGAGGAGAAAGAGAAGAATAAAGAGAAGGAGAAGGAGAAGGAGGAGGAGGAGGAGGAGAAAGAGAAGAAGAAGGAGAAGGAGGAGGAGGAGAAGAAGAAAGAGAAGAAGAAGGAGGAGAAGAAGAAAGAGAAGAAGAAGGAGGAGGAGAAAGAAGAAGAAGGAGGAGGAGAAAGAAGGAGAAGGAGGAGGAGGAGAAGAAGAAGGAGAAGGAGGAGGAGGAGAAGAAGAAAGAGAAGAAGAAGGAGGAGGAGGAGAAAGAGAAGAAGAAGGAGGAGGAGAAAGAAGGAGGAGGAGGAGGAGGAGAAAGAGAAGAAGAAGGAGAAGGAGGAGGAGGAGAAGAAGAGAGAAGAAGAAGGAGAAGAAGAAAGAGAAGAAGAAGGAGGAGGAGGAGGAGAAAGAGAAGAAGAAGGAGGAGGAGAAAGAAGGAGGAGGAGGAGGAGAAAGAGAAGAATAAAGAGGAGGAGGAGGAGAAGGAGGAGGAGGAGGAGGAGAAAGAGAAGAAGAAGGAGAAGGAGGAGGAGGAGGAGAAGAAGAAAGAGAAGAAGAAGGAGGAGGAGAAGAAAAAGAAGAAGGAGGAGGAGGAGAAGGAGAAAAAGAAGGAGGAGGAGGAGGAGAAGGAGGAGAAGGAGGAGAAGAAGGAGAAGAAAGAGAAGAAGGAGGAGGAAGAAGAGAAGAAGAAGGAGAAGAAGATAAAGAGGAGAAGAAGAGAAAGAGGAGGAGGAGGAGAAAGGGAAGAAGAAAGAGGAGGAGGAGAAGAAGGATTTTTTAAGGGACACTGTGTCATTTATAAAATTGAGCAGCCTCCAGTGAACTGGTGTGTGTGTGTGTGTGTGTGTGTGTGTGTGTGCTTGTGTGATTGTGCCTGCAGGGGAAGCACACAATACCACTTACGTCATAATCTCCTTGCCCTAATGACTCGGATTATTATGCTGTTTGGAATCAAACAATTTGGGATAAATGGTGACGAATGAAAGATTAACGGAGTTGGGAGGGACCTCGGAGGTCCTCTAGTCCAACCCCACTTGGGGACAGTAATGGAGCACCCACAACTTCTGGAAACAATAGTTCCACTGATTAATTGATCTGGGGTAGGAAGGAAGGAAGGAAGGAAGGCAGGAAGGAAGGAAGGAAGGAAGGAAGGAAGGAAGGAAGGAAGGAGAAAGAAAGGCAAGATAGGCGGATGGAAGGAAGGAAGGCAGGAAGGAAGCTTTCAAATCCTTCTAAAGTAGAAAAACCTTATTTATTTCTTCTTCAAAAGTGTGCAGTAAGCACAGCAGAAAATATAAAAGTGGACGATGGTTTCTTAAACGAGAGAAGACTTCATAAAACAGATAAGCTTTCAATCGGATAAGCGAGCCCCTCCCCCCCACCCTCCCTGCTGCTTTTCATTCTCGGCAAGAACACCTAATTAATTTCCCTAATTTTATTGAGAAATCACAAAAGTATCACAAATTCCTGTGAAGTTACTGTAGTTGGTGGCCATTTCACATATTTTATTTGTTATGAATTCACACTAAGGATTGCCAACTCGGTGGTGGATTAACTAGCCGATGGATGGATGGGAGGGGAGGGGAGGGAGGGAGGAAGGAAGGAAGGAGGGAGGAAGGAGGAAAGGAAAAGAAAGGAGGGGATGGGGAGGGAGGGAGGAAGGAGACAGGAAGGAGGAAAGGAAAGGAAGGGAAAGGAAAAGAAAGGAGGGGATAGGGAGGGAGGAGAGAGGAGAGAGGAAAGAGGAAAGGAAATGAAGAGATGGGGAGGGAGGAAGGGAAGGAGACAGGAAGGAGGAAAGGAAAAGAAAGGAAAACAAAGGAGGGGATGGGGAGGGAGGGAGGAGTGGGGAAAGGAAATGAAGGGATGGGGAGGGAGGAAGGAAAGGAGGAAGGAAGGAGACAGGAAGAAGGAAAGGAAAAGAAAGGAAAACAAAGGAGGGGATGGGGAGGGAGGGAGGAGTGGGGAAAGGAAATGAAGGGATGGGGAGGGAGGAAGGGAAGGAGACAGGAAGGAGGAAAGGAAAAGAAAGGAAAACAAAGGAGGGGATGGGGGGAGGGGGGAGTGGGGAAAGGAAATGAAGGGATGGGGAGGGAGGAAGGAAAGGAGGAAGGAAGGAGACAGGAAGGAGGAAAGGAAAAGAAAGGAAAACAAAGGAGGGGATGGGGGGAGGGGGGAGTGGGGAAAGGAAATGAAGGGATGGGGAGGGAGGAAGGAAAGGAGGAAGGAAGGAGACAGGAAGAAGGAAAGGAAAAGAAAGGAAAACAAAGGAGGGGATGGGGGGAGGGAGGAGTGGGGAAAGGAAATGAAGGGATGGGGAGGGAGGAAGGAAAGGAGGAAGGAAGGAGACAGGAAGGAGGAAAGGAAAAGAAAGGAAAACAAAGGAGGGGATGGGGGGAGGGGGGAGGGGGGAAAGGAAATGAAGGGATGGGGAGGGAGGAAGGAAGGAGACAGGAAGGAGGAAAGGAAAACAAAGGAAAACAAAGGAGGGGATGGGGAGGGAGGGAGGAGTGGGGAAAGGAAATGAAGGGATGGGGAGGGAGGAAGGGAAGGAGACAGGAAGAAGGAAAGGAAAAGAAAGGAAAACAAAGGAGGGGATGGGGGGAGGGAGGAGTGGGGAAAGGAAATGAAGAGATGGGGAGGGAGGAAGGAAAGGAGGAAGGAAGGAGACAGGAAGGAGGAAAGGAAAAGAAAGGAAAACAAAGGAGGGGATGGGGGGAGGGAGGAGTGGGGAAAGGAAATGAAGGGATGGGGAGGGAGGAAGGAAAGGAGGAAGGAAGGAGACAGGAAGGAGGAAAGGAAAAGAAAGGAAAACAAAGGAGGGGATGGGGGGAGGGGGGAGGGGGGAAAGGAAATGAAGGGATGGGGAGGGAGGAAGGAAGGAGACAGGAAGGAGGAAAGGAAAAGAAAGGAAAACAAAGGAGGGGATGGGGAGGGAGGGAGGAGTGGGGAAAGGAAATGAAGGGATGGGGAGGGAGGAAGGGAAGGAGACAGGAAGGAGGAAAGGAAAAGAAAGGAAAACAAAGGAGGGGATGGGGGGAGGGGGGAGGGGGGAAAGGAAATGAAGGGATGGGGAGGGAGGAAGGAAGGAGACAGGAAGGAGGAAAGGAAAAGAAAGGAAAACAAAGGAGGGGATGGGGAGGGAGGGAGGAGTGGGGAAAGGAAATGAAGGGATGGGGAGGGAGGAAGGGAAGGAGACAGGAAGAAGGAAAGGAAAAGAAAGGAAAACAAAGGAGGGGATGGGGAGGGAGGGAGGAGTGGGGAAAGGAAATGAAGGGATGGGGAGGGAGGAAGGGAAGGAGACAGGAAGAAGGAAAGGAAAAGAAAGGAAAACAAAGGAGGGGATGGGGGGAGGGAGGAGTGGGGAAAGGAAATGAAGAGATGGGGAGGGAGGAAGGAAAGGAGGAAGGAAGGAGACAGGAAGGAGGAAAGGAAAAGAAAGGAAAACAAAGGAGGGGATGGGGAGGGAGGGAGGAAAGGAGGAAGAAAGGAGACAGGAAGGAGGAAAGGAAAGGAAAGGAAAAGAAAGGAGGGGATGGGGGGAGGGAGGAGTGGGGAAAGGAAATGAAGGGATGGGGAGGGAGGAAGGAAAGGAGGAAGGAAGGAGACAGGAAGGAGGAAAACAAAGGAGGGGATGGGGAGGGAGGGAGGAAAGGAGGAAGGAAGGAGACAGGAAGGAGGAAAGGAAAAGAAAGGAAAACAAAGGAGGGGATGGGGGGAGGGAGGAGTGGGGAAAGGAAATGAAGAGATGGGGAGGGAGGAAGGGAAGGAGACAGGAAGGAGGAAAGGAAAAGAAAGGAAAACAAAGGAGGGGATGGGGGGAGGGAGGAGTGGGGAAAGGAAATGAAGAGATGGGGAGGGAGGAAGGGAAGGAGACAGGAAGGAGGAAAGGAAAAGAAAGGAAAACAAAGGAGGGGATGGGGAGGGAGGGAGGAGTGGGGAAAGGAAATGAAGGGATGGGGAGGGAGGAAGGAAAGGAGGAAGGAAGGAGACAGGAAGGAGGAAAACAAAGGAGGGGATGGGGAGGAAGGGAGGAGTGGGGAAAGGAAATGAAGGGATGGGGAGGGAGGAAGGGAAGGAGACAGGAAGAAGGAAAGGAAAAGAAAGGAAAACAAAGGAGGGGATGGGGGGAGGGAGGAGTGGGGAAAGGAAATGAAGAGATGGGGAGGGAGGAAGGAAGGAAAGGAGGAAGGAAGGAGACAGGAAGGAGGAAAGGAAAAGAAAGGAAAACAAAGGAGGGGATGGGGGGAGGGAGGAGTGGGGAAAGGAAATGAAGGGATGGGGAGGGAGGAAGGAAAGGAGGAAGGAAGGAGACAGGAAGGAGGAAAACAAAGGAGGGGATGGGGAGGGAGGGAGGAAAGGAGGAAGGAAGGAGACAGGAAGGAGGAAAGGAAAAGAAAGGAAAACAAAGGAGGGGATGGGGGGAGGGAGGAGTGGGGAAAGGAAATGAAGAGATGGGGAGGGAGGAAGGGAAGGAGACAGGAAGGAGGAAAGGAAAAGAAAGGAAAACAAAGGAGGGGATGGGGGAGGGAGGAGTGGGGAAAGGAAATGAAGAGATGGGGAGGGAGGAAGGGAAGGAGACAGGAAGGAGGAAAGGAAAAGAAAGGAAAACAAAGGAGGGGATGGGGAGGGAGGAAGGAAGGAGACAGGAAGGAGGAAAGGAAAGAAAGGAAAACAAAGGAGGGGATGGGGGGAGGGAGGAGTGGGGAAAGGAAATGAAGAGATGGGGAGGGAGGAAGGGAAGGAGACAGGAAGGAGGAAAGGAAAAGAAAGGAAAACAAAGGAGGGGATGGGGGGAGGGAGGAGTGGGGAAAGGAAATGAAGAGATGGGGAGGGAGGAAGGGAAGGAGACAGGAAGGAGGAAAGGAAAAGAAAGGAAAACAAAGGAGGGGATGGGGAGGGAGGGAGGAGTGGGGAAAGGAAATGAAGGGATGGGGAGGGAGGAAGGAAAGGAGGAAGGAAGGAGACAGGAAGGAGGAAAACAAAGGAGGGGATGGGGAGGGAGGGAGGAGTGGGGAAAGGAAATGAAGGGATGGGGAGGGGAGGGAGGAAGGGAAGGAGACAGGAAGGAGGAAAGGAAAAGAAAGGAAAACAAAGGAGGGGATGGGGAGGGAGGGAGGAGTGGGGAAAGGAAATGAAGGGATGGGGAGGGAGGAAGGAAAGGAGGAAGGAAGGAGACAGGAAGGAGGAAAACAAAGGAGGGGATGGGGAGGGAGGGAGGAGTGGGGAAAGGAAATGAAGGGATGGGGAGGGAGGAAGGGAAGGAGACAGGAAGAAGGAAAGGAAAACAAAGGAAAACAAAGGAGGGGATGGGGAGGGAGGGAGGAGTGGGGAAAGGAAATGAAGGGATGGGGAGGGAGGAAGGGAAGGAGACAGGAAGAAGGAAAGGAAAAGAAAGGAAAACAAAGGAGGGGATGGGGGGAGGGAGGAGTGGGGAAAGGAAATGAAGAGATGGGGAGGGAGGAAGGAAAGGAGGAAGGAAGGAGACAGGAAGGAGGAAAGGAAAAGAAAGGAAAACAAAGGAGGGGATGGGGGGAGGGAGGAGTGGGGAAAGGAAATGAAGGGATGGGGAGGGAGGAAGGAAAGGAGGAAGGAAGGAGACAGGAAGGAGGAAAACAAAGGAGGGGATGGGGAGGGAGGGAGGAGTGGGGAAAGGAAATGAAGGGATGGGGAGGAGGAAGGAAAGGAGGAAGGAAGGAGACAGGAAGGAGGAAAGGAAAAGAAAGGAAAACAAAGGAGGGGATGGGGGGAGGGAGGAGTGGGGAAAGGAAATGAAGAGATGGGGAGGGAGGAAGGGAAGGAGACAGGAAGGAGGAAAGGAAAAGAAAGGAAAACAAAGGAGGGGATGGGGGGAGGGAGGAGTGGGGAAAGGAAATGAAGAGATGGGGAGGGAGGAAGGGAAGGAGACAGGAAGAAGGAAAGGAAAAGAAAGGAAAACAAAGGAGGGGATGGGGAGGGAGGGAGGAAAGGAGGAAGGAAGGAGACAGGAAGGAGGAAAGGAAAAGAAAGGAAAACAAAGGAGGGGATGGGGGGAGGGAGGAGTGGGGAAAGGAAATGAAGAGATGGGGAGGGAGGAAGGGAAGGAGACAGGAAGAAGGAAAGGAAAAGAAAGGAAAACAAAGGAGGGGATGGGGAGGGAGGGAGGAAAGGAGGAAGGAAGGAGACAGGAAGGAGGAAAGGAAAGGAAAGGAAAAGAAAGGAGGGGATGGGGGGAGGGAGGAGTGGGGAAAGGAAATGAAGGGATGGGGAGGGAGGAAGGAAAGGAGGAAGGAAGGAGACAGGAAGGAGGAAAACAAAGGAGGGGATGGGGAGGGAGGGAGGAAAGGAGGAAGGAAGGAGACAGGAAGGAGGAAAGGAAAGGAAAGGAAAAGAAAGGAGGGGATGGGGGGAGGGAGGAGTGGGGAAAGGAAATGAAGAGATGGGGAGGGAGGAAGGGAAGGAGACAGGAAGAAGGAAAGGAAAAGAAAGGAAAACAAAGGAGGGGATGGGGAGGGAGGGAGGAAAGGAGGAAGGAAGGAGACAGGAAGGAGGAAAGGAAAGGAAAGGAAAAGAAAGGAGGGGATGGGGGGAGGGAGGAGTGGGGAAAGGAAATGAAGGGATGGGGAGGGAGGAAGGAAAGGAGGAAGGAAGGAGACAGGAAGGAGGAAAACAAAGGAGGGGATGGGGAGGGAGGGAGGAAAGGAGGAAGGAAGGAGACAGGAAGGAGGAAAGGAAAGAAAGGAAAAGAAAGGAGGGGATGGGGGAGGGAGGAGAGGGGAAAGGAAATGAAGGGATGGGGAGGGAGGGAGGGAGGGAGGAAAGGAGGAAGGAAGGAGACAGGAAGGAGGAAAGGAAAGGAAAAGAAAGGGGGATGGGGAGGGAGGGAGGGAGGAGACAGGAAAGAGGAAAGCAAAGGAAATTATGACGAACAGAATCACATGAAAGGGCACCCATCAAAAAGGATAGCCTGCTAATTTATCTTGATGTGGCATTTAGTTTTTAATTAGCTTTAATAATGTTTCAATTAACGTATCCGTGTGTTTTCACCCAAAAAAGTGGGGGAACAAATATGGCCGTGTTGACAGCAGATGCCACCCTGCGGCGCAATGCAAACCAGGAATGGAGGTTTGTGTGTTTGCCGTCTTTGGATAACATCCCCCGTCAATCAAAGCCATCCTTTAACCCAATAGGCCTATTCCATTTAAGGGATCGCATGACACGGCGACTGTCATAAATATGGCCAAGTCTGAAAAAATGGTCCTTTTTCTTTTCAAGGTCATTGTAACTTTGAACAGTCACTAAATGAATCGTGGTAAGTCAAGGACCGCTTGTAAACAGAACCGTATCGTCTGCCGGCAGGATTGTGTAGCGTTCCTTTGCCTCCCTTGCATTAAATTGGGAGTTGCCACAAGTTTGCCTAATCACACAACTGAACACTCTCCCTCTCTCCCTTTCTCGTTTTTACCGAGGAATAAAAATAAATAAAACAAAATGCAAATGCAACCCACTTTGAAATTCCCGAAGAAGATCAAATTTGCAGCGAACGGGCAGAAACCACAAAGCCAATAAAATTGCAGGCGGAGAGACAAAATTTGCAGCGGAATTCACCATCTGGTTTAAAGCAGCAGGATTCATTCATCAGGGCTAGCGACCGGCTATGTATATATGCATGTATGTACAGTGATACCTTGTCTTACAAACTTAATTGGTTCTGGGACGAGGTTCTTAAGGTGAAAAGTTTGTAAGACGAAACAATGTTTTCCACAGGAATCAATGGAAAAGCGATTAATGCGTGCAAGCCCAAAATTCACCCCTTTTGCCAGCCGAAGCGCCCGTTTTTGCACTGCTGGGATTACCCTGAGGGTCCCCTCCATGGGAAACCCCACCTCCGGACTTCTGTGTTTTTGAGATGCTGCAGGGGAATCCCAGCAGAGGAATCCTAGCATCGCAAAAACGAGCCCTTCGCTGGCAACGGAAGTCCGGAGGTGGGGTTTCTCAGCGAAGGGAGCATCAGTGAAATTGCAGCATCGCAAAAACACCGAAGTCCTCGACACCCCACCTCTGGACCTTTGTGTTTTTGCAATGCTGCGATTTCCCTGAGGCTCCCCTCGCTGGGAAACCCCACGTCCGGACTTCCGTTGCCAGCGAAGCGCCTGTTTTTGCGTTGTTGGGATTCCCCTGCTGAGATTCCCCTGCAGCATCACAAAAACACGGAAGTCCGGAGGTGGGGTTTCCCATGGAGGGGAGCCTCAGGGGAATCCCAGCAGCGCAAAAAGGGGTGCTTCGCTGGCAACGAAAGTCCAGAGGCGGGGCATCCCAGCGGCGGCAGTGGGTTTGTAAGGTGAAAATAGTTTGTAAGAAGAGGCAAAAAATCTTAAACCCCAGGATTGTATCTCGAAAAGTTTGTATGATGAGGCGTTTGTAAGACGAGGTATCACTGTATGTATGTATGTACAGGGGGGTGGACACAAAAATGGAAACACCTTGCAGCTCTTCCGTGGAACCCAGATTTGTGAAGCTCCCTTCGAACAGTTTTTGTGGAAACTGGGTCCTGTACGTGTCTATTGAGCTCTGCAGTGATTTTAGGAGCTGCGGTCTTGCGATCCGCTCTAACAATTCGCTTTAGAGTCCGACGGTCTCTCTCAGACAACTTCGACTTTCGGGCCAGACCTGTGCTTGGCTGAGGACGTTTTCCCTTCTCTTTCAAAAGCCGTCATTACTTTTGAGACATGACCTCTTGAAACGCCAAACATTCGGGCACTTTCTGTTACACTAGCGCCTGCCATTTGAGCACCAACAATTTGGCCTCTTTGAAAGTCTGAGATGTCTGCCCTTTCTAGAAGGTAATAACCAATTTCCTTAAATTTCTGTTTTAAAAAAAGGGTAGTTTAAAAAAAACATATCAAATAACAGAATTTTTATAAAGCATTAAAATAGGTCAAGTTTTGATTGATTTGAACATGTTCAAACATTATGATGCCAAAAAGTCAAGTGTTTCCATTTCTTTGTCCACCCCCTGTATGTACGCATGCATTTCTTCAATGGGGATTTTAATACTCTGATGATGTCAGTGTGGACTGACAAAAGCTTAGTAATGTTTCGTAGTTTGAAATAAATTGTCAACGTTCCAGAGATGGGGATGGCTATTGCCTCTTCGTTTATTTATTTATTTAGTTCGCCCCCAAGCGGCTGAACCCCACCTCTGCTCTTCTGTCCACCCAACCACGTCAAAATCACTTGGACGTCACTCAATCGAATGCTCGTTTCAAGTCAGGGGGTTAAGCCGGATACACCTCGCAAATGTTGTCGGAACCAACCTCGCGGGGCCGTTCGGGTCTACCCAATGTGAAGAGGAAATGCGCCAGCAATTTGGCGGGGGGGGTTGTATCAAGCTGGCCACACCCACCTGGTTGGATACATCTACCCACTCGGCTTCCCCAAGATCAACCACAGCCCTGATGTGGTCCTCCATGAAATTGAGTTGGACATCCCTGTTTTAGGTCCAAGGCATCAGAAGTTCTAGAGCACGGCTGGTTGGGTTGAGGTGGGGTGGGCTCCAGACCCATCCTTCCCGGCCCCCCCTCTCGCCCTCCCCCCCCCTCTTCAAAGGCAACAGCGTCCTTACCTGGTCTTAGGGGATGTTGTTAACCATTCTTCATGTTTTTCGAATGTTATTAGGTAGGCAGCGATTTCCTGGAAGAGAAGAAAGGAGAGAAGGCGCATGGCTTAGAACCACAGAAGATCTGTTAGGGCGCAAAATAACAAGGGTGGGAAGGCACCTTGGAGTCTGTCTGTCTGTCTGTCTGTCTATCTAATTTTCTATCTTCCTTCCTTTCTTCCTTCCATCCCTCTCTCCCTCCCTCCACCCTCCCTTCCTTCTTTCCCTCCCTCCCTCCTTCCTTCCTTCTTTCCTTCCTTGCCCCCCTCTCTATCTATCTATCAATCCATCCATCCATCTATCTATCTATTTATCTATCCATCCATTCATCTAGGTTATCTATCCATCCATCCATCTAACCTATGTCGTCTATCTGTATCTATCTATTTATTTATCTATTTATCTATTTTTATTTATTTATCTGTCCATCCATCCATCCAGTTATTTTATCTCATCTATTTATATCTATCCATCCCGTTATCTATCTATCTATGTCGCCTATCTACATCCATCCAACCATCTATCCATCTATCTATCCATCCATTTATCTATTTATCTATCCATGCATCCATCTAATTTATGTCATCTGTCTACATCTATCTATCTATCTATCTATCTATCTATCTATCTATCTATCTATCTTTTCCTATCTATCTATCTCTATCTATCTATCTATCTATCTATCTATCTATCTATCCCAACTTTCTTTTATAAACATCCCAGCAAATTCTTGGCTACCTGCAATGTTAGTCCATCTAGGTTTGTTGAAGTAAAAAGTGACACAACTATCAATCATTTAATTATTATTATTTTTTTGCTGCCAAAAAAAAAAGTCATTTCAAACATTTTCAAACCGCTTCCGAATCGGAATCACTTGAACCGGACCGAAGTTACACTGACGACGAAGAAGAAAAGAGACACAAAAACAAAAGTGTAGGCTTGTGCAGTGAGAAACCTCAAGACCCCCCCCCCAAGTTTTTAAGAAGGCTCTAAAGTCTCGGTCGGGGGCTCCAACCGCCCCCACACTGGGTTTGATGGACCTGTTCGGAGGCTCCACTGTAGCCAAGTCTGGTTTTAGAGCCGCAAAGGGAGGCGTGCGATGGGCAGGCGGGTGTGTGTGTGGCACTAATGTTTTATTAGGCTTTTACTGTAGGTGTTTGTGGGTTTTATTAATGTTCCTTTTCCAGCATCAGTTTCTTAAGGGACAAAATAAATCTCTGCTAGTTTGCCTTTCAGCGCTCTTTAGGTTGGAGGGATGGAGGGATAGAAAGAAAGAAAGAAAAAAAGAAAGAAAGATAGGTAGGTAGGTAGGTAGGTAGGGAAGGAAGGAAGGAGGGAGGGACGGATGGAAAGAAGGAAGGAAGGAGGAAGGGAGGGAGGGAGGGAAAGAAGGAAGGGAGGACAGATAGGTGATTGAGATAGGTACTGTAGATAGACAGATAGATAGATTACAGAGCACATAAAGGAAGGGAGGGGAGAAGGGAGGAAAAGGCAGGAGGGGTGGTACAGAGACAGAGAAAGGAAGGAAGGAAGGAAGAAAGAAAGAAAGAAAGAAAGAAGTTTGGCCAGTTTTTATATGGGTCCCATATTTATTCCTTCCTTCCTTCTTTCCCTCCTTCCTTCCTTCCTC